>NC_143553.1:38375303-38678333 GCF_054136105.1 Typopeltis vanoorti
TTAGTTGATTTCTTAAATAAATATGGTCGCATTTTTTTTTTCTGGCTTATTATAATAGTCAACACATTTTCACTTGTCATAGTGCTTTAAATTAAATTAATTTAAAGTGTGGGATTCCTGTATGTGAACTAATTGGTAGTGTGTTTTAGTAATGCAGTAATAAAGCATCTGAAGATGATATTCTCATAAGCTCTTAATAGAGTGGACAAATATTGTATTGCTACACAATTATAAAACAACAATGAATATTTATCCTTTATTTTAAAATCTTATTGACTGTGACAACTGATTTTTTTCCACTGGTCCATTGTACTACCATTCGTTATGTTAAGGTCATTTGTGAAGGAATTGCCATATTGCTTAGTTCCATTGCCCTTCAGGTGTCTCTTTTTTTTAACAGGGTTGCTGCTTTTTTCGATCTTGACTGTGGTCAAGTGTGTAGATCGGCAGCTGTTCAATGGGATTTTAATGTAATGTTTCATGTCACATTAAATTCTTGAGCCAGAACAGTTTGCATTAACAGAACATTTAATCTTCGTCAAACATGGCATCTTTAATTCTTTGGAAAAAAATATTAAAGTCCTTCAGAAAAGCAACTCTTTCATGTAACTTTGTATGAAAACTGAAACTTCAGTGTCCAAATATGAACAGAAATGATGATCTGAAGTTATCTCTCCTATGGAAAATAGTTCTCCACAAAGTCCGTAGTTTTATGCAGTTGGGACCTTAGTATATTTTAAACCATACCACTCTGTCACGTTATGTACTGCTTGCCAAGAAATGATATTTTTGTTTTATCCTTTATTCAAGTGTAGGCAAACCAAAGTTTGCCCGTGAAGTATCTTCACACCGAAGTTACTTGCATATAGAGACTGATAGCGTCACATCAATTCCTTTAGTATCCATAATGCAAAGCACACCCTTACAGACATGTATAATTATAAGTATCTTAGGAAGGGTCAATAACGGGACCGATTTGTTTTGACCTTCCTTGAGGTCTCATCATTAGCAACCAGACCTAGATGAGGTACCAAGGGTGAATTAATGCAAAAGTCATATATTTCTATTTTTTGGATCTAGTTTCCACTGATGAGTCCTCTATAATGGTCAAAACCAGTCTGGGTAGTGACGATTCCCATTATGCTCAGCATTATACATGTATGAAAAGATGTGTGTGTTTTGCATTATGAGATAAGGCAATTGGTGTGAAGCCATCAGTCTGTATACAAGTAGTTAGTTGTGAAGATACTTAACACACAAACTTTGATTTGTCCACATTTAGATTAAGTATAAAACAATAATATAACTTTTGATAAGTTTAATTTAATTAGCAGCGAAGAGAAAAAACTACAACTATTCTACTTATTTAATGTAAAAGTCATACTGAAGATGCTCTAGATACTAGTGTGAAAATTTTATGGTAAATAAAACTTTTGACATAAACTGTTCTGTAGTTAATAATTATTTATTTCATAGGAACACTCAAGCTTACTGTCATCGGACAAAGCTCTGTTAATGGTTTGAAGTTAGTGAGAAAAAGGACATTTATGTATAGGAAAAAAAGAGAACATGTTATAGAACTGAACCACAAGACACTGTTGTGTTGGTAGGGAAACTGAAGAGAGAAAGAAAGCTGTCCTTTTTGATATGCACTGAATAACCAGATTGAAAACTGTAATCCTAATTACATAGAATGTAATTAGGATTACAGTTTTCATATATACAGAGAGGCTTCAATGCCAGACATTTTCAGTTGACTTGAAAATGTCAAGGACAAATTTCTCCAAACATTTCTGTAGCACAAGACCATAAGTGAATGACTAAGTAAGGAGAATTGCTTGGATGTACACTATTGGTCAAATGGCCCACTTTTTTTTTTGGTGTAATACCATAAAATTATATATCAATGGAAAGATAATATAATCAAGAATGTAATGCAACAAAGTTTGTTCAATTATCTGTATTCTATGAAAAGTTATAGCCAAATAACCAGAAAAGAGTACAACCCGCTTAGGTTGATATGAATTAGCTTTCCTTCATTTGAATGTAGCCAATCAGGTGTCATCTTGTTTTGGCAATGAGCCAATAAGGTCACAGTAGGATTCAGCTATTGATGTCATGTATTGGAGCTTAGAGGAGGACATTTGTCAGTGTGTTATGTGATTGCTCTCAAGTTGGTTGGTTTTTTTTTGTGTTCTTTCGTTTAGTGAACTTGTGAAACATAATAAAATTAAAGAAATGCTGCAAAGAGTTGACTGATCATCCAGAAAGCGATGTAAAATAGTACTATTAAGTGAACAAGGCTCCAGTTATGAAGAAATTAGAAGAAAAATTGGTGGAAACTTAACCAAAGGCGGCATTTCTAAATTTTTGAAGAGGTATACGCAGAATCAGTCACTACAAAACCAGACTGGTAAAGGCAGGAAAAGGTGCACAACAGCAAATGATGATAGAAGAATTGAGAGACTGTGCTTTCATGACAGAAGAAAATCATCTGGGTGTATACAAGATGAAATGGCGCAATACAATGCGAAGTTGAGTGCAAGGACTGTTCGGCGCAGACTGCAGGAATTTGGTCTAAATGCTAGAATTCCACAAAAAAAACCATTTTTATCTCTCACAAACAAAGGTTGAAAAGATTAAACTGGGCTAAAACCCATGTTAACTGGGCAGCGGAACAATGGGACAGTGTTATTTGGAGTGATGATACCAAAATCTCCCTGTTTGGTAGTGATGGCATAAAATATGTAAGGAGAAGAATCTGAGAAGATTTGCATCCTGATTGCATTACACCTACTGTGTTTGGTAGTGATGGCATAAAATATGTAAGGAGAAGGATCTGAGAAGATTTGCATCCTGATTGCATTACACCTACTGTGAAACAACCACTTAGTGTTATGATCTGGGATTGTATGACACAAAAGGTGTGGGCAGAATTTGCGTGATTAATTGGAATATAAATGCCCCAAAATACATAAATGAAATACTTGAGCCCAAACTGAAGCCTTCCGCACGTGATCTTTTCCAAGATAATGAAGCATTTACATTTCAATAGGATTCAGCTCCATGTCATGTTGCTGCTGTGTGCAAAACGTGGTTTCGAGATAATCATATTCCACTGCGGAATGGCCTGGGAATAGCTCAGACCTTAACCCAATCGAAAATCTATGGAGCTGACTAAAGAAACTTGTTAGTCAGAAGCAACCCACCAATAAAACTCAATTAATAGAAGAAATAATTCAATCTTGGTTTCACATTATAACAGCTGCAGAATTAAAAAACTTGGTTCACTCCATGGGAAGTCGATGTAAGGCCCGTAATTAACGCTAAAGGTTACCCAACTAAGTATTAACTCACGTTGTGAGAATTTTTGTATATCTCATTTTTTCTATGTGTTTTACTTTTCTTCTTTATAACTGCTGTTCTAATAAAAAAATCCTTCATAAAAGTTATTGCATTACATTCTTGATTAAATTATCTTTCCATTGATATATAATTTTATGGTATTACTCCAAAAAAAGTGGTGTTATGAGCCATCAAACCTCAGAAACACACTTTTTCCAAAAAGTTTCCACAATTTTGGGCACTAGTGTAGAGTGGCTATATATTTCATATCTCAAATGACATAGGAGAAATTATCTTCTAATAGTTGAAGATAATTACAGCTTTGTCGTTTGGAGATAATTATCTTCAGTATTTTAAAATGGTTTGTATTTGAAGAGGTCAGTTTCATCATAGTTTGCTGCCTGTTTAACTAGATCGTTGGGGTATGTAGAGATCTTTGAGAAGAATTTTTCTGCTGTAGTTTGTAGGAAGGAGTAGATGTAAGGGATGTTTGTATCTCTATGCAGTTGGACTTTTCTCACAAACCACGGTGCATCCATGGTCATGCGCAAACACTTATTCTGCAGCCTGAGGATGTTGGTGTTGGATGTGTGGCTCCAGGCTGGAGATGCATATGTTATTATGGGGAAGATCGTCAGCAGGTAGAGGAGTACTTTGATTCTGGTATTTAGCTTGCTTTTTCTATTTATTAGAGGGTAAAGTTGTGCGATGGTTTTAGATGCTTTAGCGCATAAGGCTTTGATGTGTGGGTTGAACATTAATCTTTTGTCTAGAATTACCCAAAGATACTTTGTTTCTGTTTGCCGGGGAATTTTGGTGTTGAATAGATAAAGGTCCCCCTTGGGAGTTGCCAATCTTCTGGTGAAAAGTATTGCTATACTCTTTTGGTCGGATTCACTCGTAATCTCCATTTGGAGAACCATTGTTCTAGTTTTAGTAGGTTTTCTTGCAGTTTTTTAGTAACAAGATGTGGTTGTAGAGATCTGGCAAGTACTGCTGTGTCATCCACATAGAGTACTAAGATGGATGACATTGGGTTGTGTAGGATGTCTGCCATATATATCAAGAATAAGATCAGTGCCAGCAGGGAACCTTGGGGGAACTCCCGCAGAGATCCATCACTGACTTGAAACTGTTCCGTTTATTTTGACTTGTATGTGTCTGTCCTGGAGGTAAGATTTAATTAGGTGGACGATTCTTGATGGTATGCCTGCTGAGATGAGTTTGTGTAGTAATCCGAAGTGCCATATCTTATCAAAAGCTTTTGCTATGTTGTGGAAAACTGCTCCAATGTGCTGGTGCCAATTGTAGCCAGTGGTAATGTACTCAATTATCCTATGAATCTGTTGAGTAGTACTGTGATGTTGTCGAAAGCCAAATTGTTCCTTTGGAAAGATATTTAACTCGTTTACTGAGGCTTGGAGTTTGGAGAGGATGATTTTTTCGGCAATTTTGCCTAAGTTTGATATTAGGCTGATGGGTCAATAGCTTTCAGGCAGGTGTGGATCTTTACCTGGATTATGCATTGGGAGACCACATCTGCGACTTTCCAATAGCTGGGGAAATAGTTAAATCGGAACATGGCATTGATTATGGTGGTGAGATGTATGACAGCTCTTCGGGGCAGCAGTTTAATTATTCTATTTGTTATGCCATCATCTGGGCGAGGGGCTTTTTTATTCTTTAGCTTCATTAGAACTTCATAGATTTCCGCTGTTGAGGTGTTTGCAGGCTTGTTGTTGCAGGTGTTGGTGGCATGTCTGACATGGAGGTGGATTTTATAGACATGCTTGATGTCCAAGTCATCGTATGTAGGGCTACACTGTTTTTCTAGGTTCTTTGCTATCTCTTCAGCTTTTTCTGCGTCCGTGTGTACTAGGACCCTGTCTGACTTGAGCGAGGGAAGAGATTTGTTTTTGTTTCTGAGGCTTCTTAATATGTTCCAGACGGAGTGTTTGCCGGGTGATATAGAGGCTAGTTTGGCTTCCCATGTTTCATTCCTGTGAGCTTTAATTGCTCCTCTAACTTCATTGTTCAGTTTGTTGAGGATCTTTTTGTCATGAAGTGCACGGGTGTGGTGGTACTTTTTCCTTGCTTTGATTTTGTCCCTAATTAAATCCATGATGTCTTCAGGTAGTTGGTTTGGCTTAAAAGTGGTTTTGGTAGAGGTGACAACCTTTATGGCTGTGTTGATTTGCTGAGTCAGGCTTTTGACAGCATTTATAATTTCTTTTATGGATCTGATGTGAGGGATAGGTCCAATGTGTTCCGATAGTACTTCTGGTAGTTTTTTCCATGAGATGAAGGAGTGGGGGTGAGACAGCGGTTGTTCTTGTTTTCCCAGCTGGAGCAGGATTGGATTGTGATCAGATGTGGTGGTACTTTTTCCTTGCTTTGATTTTGTCCCTAATTAAATCCATGATGTCTTCAGGTAGTTGGTTTGGCTTAAAAGTGGTTTTGGTAGAGGTGACAACCTTTATGGCTGTGTTGATTTGCTGAGTCAGGCTTTTGACAGCATTTATAATTTCTTTTATGGATCTGATGTGAGGGATAGGTCCAATGTGTTCCGATAGTACTTCTGGTAGTTTTTTCCATGAGATGAAGGAGTGGGGGTGAGACAGCGGTTGTTCTTGTTTTCCCAGCTGGAGCAGGATTGGATTGTGATCAGATGTCAGCTCGTTTAAAGAGTCTAGGCTATACTGTAGCTTAATATTTTGTAGGATAGCAATGTCATGTATGTCGGCTGTGCCATACGTACTATGATGTGTTGGTTCTGCAGGGCCTGCCACCACTGCATAGGTTGAACTGGAGTAGCTGAAGAGGGTGTTTAAGATTATAAATTTTTAATACATACCTTTTATTTACTGAAACTTGTTCTTTGCACATGGTAACTGTAATGTTGACACAAATATCGGAAATGATGTAATAAACATACAAACAACTAGCTTACTGTTGGAAGTCAAAATATCTTGCGAATTAAACTAAATAACCGGACACAAAACACCCAAATGATAAATTGCCAAACAAGACACCTTATGCAGTGAAGCTCAGAAATACTTCTTCAGACAATAAAAATAAACTTAATTATAAGCGAGATTTTTCCAATTTTATGTTTATACCGAAATTTCAATATAACTTCAATACAATTCGTAATTCTACACAATAAAAATAAACTTAATTATATGCAAGATTTTTCAATTTTTTTGTTTATACCGTTCCTTTAACTCATTTTTACCTGGTAATAGATCAACAGAATAGAATTGCATATTTGATCTTTTATTCCGTTGCCCAGTTGACCGTGTCCCTTTCATATCATCAATCCCCAGCACTTTTTTTTACTTGAATGATGTTCTTTGACTCTTTTGTATTAACATTGTATCATATTTTAACTGTAGAAAGCATTAACTTTAATGCTTTTCACACATTTGATTCAATGCATCGAATCACTTCCATTTTCTCCTCAATGGTAAGTGATTTTCTTCTTTTTATTTAGCTGAGGAAGACATTGAATCGGCTCTACATTTAGATGACATCTTTAATATATTGTTTAAATGTTAATAATAGTAAATCTTTAACAGCCCTTACAATGTGGTTCATGGAGACCAAAATGTAAACAAACTATTTTGTAATCTCTACCCTCAGTTTCACAGAACATAAATCAAATGACAATTTTGAAAACTGCCAATATGCTGCACTTTTTTGTTGTTTTGTTGTTGATTTTGAAATGATCATTAATCTCAACCATCGTAAATTGAGGAAACATAAAATGAGGCCTTCCTTTACTAGGAAGGTGAACTGACTAAAAAAAGATGGTGTATTTTTATCAGCTCCACACAAGGTCCCAAGACCTGTAACATGAGTACTTTGTGGGCAAGTGATTTGAGAGAAGAACGAAATCTGCTAATTTATTTCTTGAAGCCTCAACACACGTATTTCTTGAAGCGTTGGAAGCTGTATGCATTATGAAAACGGTATGGGGAATACTGTTCCAAAGAACAGAGATATGTGGAATGAAGGAAGACAATGAGAAGTTGGTTTAGTGAGCTTGGAACTGAACTGTATATGGATGTTTATCAGCAGTTACCCTTTTTGTACATGACTAGTGTGGTGATGAATATCAAGAGCAACCATATGTGATTCTCAATCTTTCCATGCCCTGTGTCCTAAAGTTTGTAAGTTTATCAAGATCTACTCTAGAATGAAACTGGCAGAATCAATATTATTGAGTATTAATTAACCAGAGGCAGTGATGAAGCTGCTTGTTGATGACCTCCACACTTTTGAGAGCATTGAGGTACAGACAATGGGATGACTGTATCTTGATTTTGGTAACAGGCTGGATAAAAGCTTGCTTCCATGCTTTTGGATAGGTGTCGGTGAGTGGGAATGCTTGTAAAAGTAATACAGGTTGGACGTTAATTCTGGAGCACAAACTCTTAACGTGACTGTAGGGTTACCATCTTTGCTTACTTGTGTTGTCTATTGAGTACTTTCTGATATTCTTCTGATGAAAGATCATAGCAGGCATATTGAAGATGGTTTGTAGAACAGTAGGAGGAAATTTGCCTTGGTCATCTAAACAAGAGTTGGAGGAAATGACTTAGGCCATAAGGCCTGCCATATTCTTAGGTGATGTTGCCTTTGTTCCATTGGGGGGGGGGGGGGGGAGAGATAGGTCAAAAGTTTTTCTTACAGCCTTGGTGAGAGATTAGGGATTAATTTGAGGGTACATGGCAGGAATTTGATGATGATGATTTATTAAATCAGAACAAGTGCTTAGAATCTCAGGAGTGAAACCAGTAATTTATTTAACCACAGAAAAGAGAAATAAAATCCCTATTGGTAACATTGTTATTGCCTAAAAGGCTTACAAACCATTTACCAAGAGGAGAGCTAATATTAGCTATGTATTTGGAGAGGTTCTGTTAAATGGATATCAGACCTATCAGAAGTGTGTTTCTACTATTTTTATGGAATCAATTATGCATAATGTACTGTGGGATGTTTAGATGAACTATAGTCTTGAATGACATGCCTAGGCAAGCTATGTGCAATGGTGCACATAACTTGCCTAGAGTATTTTTTGTACATGGAGTTTTGTTGGATTTCTTTCCTTTTAATATTTCTCATACCTTTTGAAATGTTATGTTGTTTTTCATGGATGAAAAACAACATAGAAGATTTTTACTGCAGTAACACTATTTTTTACTCTTTCATGTTGTAATATTAAAGTTTATACACTGCTGAAAACAGTCGGATAATTATAAATTTTTGCAAATAATTATAACTATTGGATACTTTATACATGAATAAATATTTCTTACTTATGGATAGGGTGTAATTGATGAGATATTGTTTAAATAATCGACAGTTATTACAAATTTAACAAATTATACATTTTAGCGTGAAATAATTTTATCAATAATAGTCAAAAACGCTAATTTTTAATAGGACTTATGACCTTCAAAACAGCAGTACATCTCTATTGTATGGACCGAATAAGATGATCAAACAGTTCTTGTAGGATATTTCCTCACTCTTCTGTGAGAGCAATTTCGAGCTCTTGAAGCGATCATGGTGGCACCAGTCGAGCAGAAACGTACCTACCTAAAGCATCCCAGGCATGTTCGATTGGATTACAATCCGATGAACAGGCAGGCAGTCTATTTGTTCAATACCTTCTTTCTCAAACCGCTCTTGTAACAAATTTGCATGGTGTGGACGAGCATTGTCATCCATCAAAATGAAATCTTGGCCAATTGCAGCAGCATATGGACGAACCATAGGTTCCAAAATCTCATCGTGATACCTTTGGGCTGTTAAGTGGCCGTTTCTAATAAAATGGAGATCAATATAGCCACCTATACTTATTTCAGCCCATACTATCATACTCCCATCTTGATGTTGGGGTCTTTCACGAACACACTGTGGATTATTTCTTGTTCCACTTTCACGCCATATCAAGATACATTGGTTATCTGGTTGCAGACTGAACCTGGACTCATCACTAAAAATACACACCTCCAATCCTCATTTGTCCAATTGTGGTGTTTCTCTGCCCAAATTCTTCGAGCTCTTTTATGATTTGCAGTAAGTGGAATGCAAACCATTGGTCTTTGAGCATATAAACCTATGGCATGAAGACGATTTCGAACATTTCCTATCTCCAGAAAGCGACTCCAAAGTTACAAAATTATGCTTTGAGATACATGATATGCTTTAGCGACAACTGACTGTGTTTGTCCAGCTTCTAATAGACCATTGGCTCTCCAAGCCATGGATTCCTGGATATCATGTTGCTCTGCCATTTTTACAAAATAATGGTGGTGGGTGACACAAGTTTATAATTGAAGTGATAATTATGCACTGTGGAAGTGAGCACAACAAGCCATGTTTTTATACTCCCCCACATGCTGATATGGCTAAGACACATTTCGACAAGTCTTAACATGATTTTGTATGCAGTTGCATGTTCTACACTGTTGTATATTAAGAATATTTTAAAATAAATGTGTTACATTTGTAAATTATTTTTATAATTTAAAAGAAAACCGAAATATCCCCTAATTGTTTTGAGTAGTATAAATTAGGGGCATCACAGTAGGGTGAATGATTTATAGGCATACCTCACACAGGGAGTGCTTTTACCCCATTCAAAATGTGGTCTGGGCAGTGCTTTCTGCAAGCTCTCTTACTTGGGACCCCTTTCATGCACAATCTGGTAGAGTATGCAGCAGTATTATTTACCAGTTGATTGGGAAGCCTCTGAAAGTGTTGCTAACAGTTTTTGTTCTTTGTACTATATGGCGGCCAGCCTGTGAAAACAGTTTCGCTGATCTGTGCTCAAATGGTGGAAGTGTTGGCTCCCTGTTTCAATAATTACTATGAGAAGCGCATGCCCAGCAAAGCTATCATCCATACTGATTGGTGGAAAAATGTTGTTTGATATTCTGACTAGTAGACGGATGATTTGCATTAGATCATTGGTTACAACAAATATCTCTGCATCTCTTATAGCTTGGTTGTTAGGGAAAAAAAGGAGGCTAATTTTAGTTGTGGATCTTAAAGTTACCAACAAAGATCACTTGACTGTTTGGATAGATGGACTACAGTGATTTTCAGAATTAGTAGTAGAGGAACGTTAATGGAGTAGACAGATCTTAAATCATATAATGTCACATGAACAGAGAGTTTGAGAATTGACATTCTCTCACATGGGGATATCAAGTTGTACCATTGTCACTTTTGTAATAGAAGGAAACATACAGAGTAAATTAATATGGAGATTAAGATATACTATGGTTGTTGTAACTACTACTATTTGTGATTTTCGTTCAAAGCGAGGAGGTCAGGTCTTCTGTATGTAGTAATGCATTTTTGGTCAGACTTTTGACAGCGATTTGGTTTTTTTATCATATTAACTCTTTGTTTTTCTTTTTATGTTAATAGTTAGTCAAGACTTGCAACAAGAAGGAGATTCGAATGGATGATCTATTCTCCATTATATAAGTTTGACAGGACCACCCACATACAACACTACTTGACCTCTCTTCTCAGGCATAACCTGTCAATATAAGTGACAGCAAAACAAATTGAGAAGTCTGATGTGTTACTATCACATTCAGTCTGTGTACTGTTTAATAGCTATCCTACAGAACTGCTTTACTCGTGTTACCCTTGAATTGAATCTTTATGGCTCTATCATTATCAAGTGAAAGAGGGCAGAATTGATGTAGGAATTCCTATTTTAGATATCATATTTGGCTTTGTCCTGCATAATCAATGTCACATCCCATTATCTGGGACTTTGGAGAGGTTGGGAGGTATTTTTTACCTTCCAGTTACATACTGAAACTATGATATGAGTTAAAGAGAAAATGATATAAGGGCTAGGGCTTACTCCTTAAGCGATGCACAGTCACATTGCCCTACAGCTGCGAGAAGTGGACGAGGGCTACCGCATCAAGGGTGGGTGCGGTTAAAGATGCGAGCCCAGCAGGTGGAGAGGATGTTGCGAGTGGGAACACTGAATGTTGGAAGCATGACTGGAAGGGGAAGAGAGGTGGCAGACATGATGAGGAAGAGGAAGTTGGACATTTTATGTGTGCAGGAGACAAGGTGGAAGGGGGGGGGGAAGTCAAAGGAACTGGGAGATGGATAGAAATTGTTCTACTCTGGAGCGAATAACGAGGGAAGAAATGGTGTAGGAATTGTGGTGTGTGGCAGAATGAAGGGCGAAGTACTAGAAGTGGGTAGAAGGAACGACAGGATCATGTGAATGAAATTGGGTCTTGGAGAAGAGCGGGTGGTCGTATTATGTGTATATGCCCCGCAAGTTGGTTGTACAGCAGAGGAGAAAGATGAGTTCTGGAACATGTTAGATGAAGAAATGTGGGAACCGGAAGAAAAGGAGATGGTGATTGTCGGAGGAGACTTGAATGGACACATAGGAGACAGAATAGAGACTGTGAAAGGGTGTATGGTGGCCACGGAGTGGGAATGATGAACCAGGAAGGAGAGAGAGAGGGTTGTGGACTTGTGCAATTGTGAACTCATTTTTTTACAAGAGGGAAGAACATTTGATAACATTTAGGAGTGATAACAACAATTCACAAATTGACTACATTTTGACTAAAAGAAAACATCTTAAGGTTGTGACAAATTGTAAAGTAATTCCAACAGATCAAGTAGCACAGCAACACCGACTGCTGTGCGCAGACTTTAAAATAAGATCGAAGATAAGAACCTCTGGATGCCATGGGATGATGACAATTAAGTGGTTTCGCTTAAAAGAGGAGAGTGTGAGGAATCGTTTTAGGAGAGGGTGTTAGAGAGGATTTCGGATGGACTGGAAAGTGCACAAAATTGGTGGAAACATAATTCAAAAGTAATCCTGAGCTGTGCAATCGAGGTGCTTGGCGAGACATCTGGAAAGATTAGAGAGCAGAAGGTTGGTGGTGGAATAATAATGTGCAAGTGGCAGTGACAGCTAAGAGGAAGGCAAAGCAGAAGTGGGATGAGTCAAGAGTGGAAGAGGACAGAGAGAGAAAGCAAGAAGCCAAGAGAGTTGTGGCACAGGCGAAGGCCATGGCATATCAAGATCTGTATGATCAATTAGAAACAAAGGAAGGACAGAGAAAAATTTACCAACTAGCGAAATGTAGAAATAAAGCAGCAAAGGACATCTTACATGTGAGGCAGATCAAAGATGCTGAAGGAAGAGTATTATGGAGGTATGTGGACATAAGAAACAGATGGAAAATATACTTTGAGGGACTTTTGAATGAGGAAAATGCAAGGACTCACAGAGAAGATGGGCAGCCTTCTGAGGGAATGGTGCAGAACATCAGTAGAGTGGAAGTGACGGAGGCCATGAAGAGGATGAGGAATGAAAAATCGGTGGGCCCCGACATAATTCCAGTGGAGGCATGACAGGCACTGAGGGTAGAGGGAATTGACCTACTGTGGGACCTGTTCATGAAAGTTTGCCAACAGGAAAATATACCCGAAGGATGGAGGAAGAGTACTCTTGTCCCCATCTACAAGGGTAAAGGGAATGCACAAGACTGTAAAAATTACAGAGGAATAAAGTTGATGTCCCACACAATGAAAATCCTAGAAAGGGTTCTTGATGGTAGATTGAGGAAGGAGGTGGAGATTGCAAAGGAACAATTTGGCTTCATGCCTGGTAGATCAACAACAGATGCTATCTTTGGGTTACGGCAGATGATGGAAAAGTATTGAGAGAAACAAAGGGAGCTACATCTTACATCTGGCATTTATTGATCTGGAGAAAGCATACGATAGAGTGCCAAGGAAAGAAGTCTGGAGGTGTCTGAGGGAGAAGAAGGTTCCAGAGAAATATATCAGGTTGGTGCGGGAAATGTACAGAAATGTGAAGACAAGTGTTTGGACCTGTCTGGGACAGACAGAAAGTTTTCAAGTAACAGTTGGCTTGCATCAAGGGTCAGCATTAAGTCCGTTTCTGTTTAATATTGTGATGGAGGTGGTAACAGAGGAGGTGAGAGAAGATGCTCCTTGGACAATGTTGTATGCCGATGACATCTTGCTGTGTGCAAATTCAAGAGAAGAAGAGGGAACTAAACTGGAAAGATGGAGAAAAGTACTGGAAGAGAGAGGTATGAGGCTGAGCAGAAGTAAGACAGAGTATATGTGTTGCACAGTGGGCAGCGGACAGGAGACAGATCTGGAGCTGGAAGGAAATGTCATCAGGAAGGTGAGAGACTTTAGATACTTAGGTTCAACAGTGGAAGAGGATGGAGGAGCTGAGAAGGAAGTGGGATGCAGAATACAACCGGGTTGGAGGAACTGGAGGGGGGATGGCTGGAGTGTTATGTGTTAAGAGGGTGCCGATCAATCTGAAAGGCAAAATCTATAGGACAGTAGTGAGGCCAGCTATGACATATGCTATAGAAACTGTGGCCCTTAGGAAAAATAACATCAACAGGATGGAAGTAGCAGAGATGAGAATGCTTAGGTGGATGTGCGGTGTGACCAGAAAGGATCGTCTGAGAAATGACTATGTCAGGGGAACAGTGAAAGTTATGAACTTAGGAGCGAAAATTCAGGAGGCAAGGTTGAGATGGTTTGGTCATGTGATGAGGAGGGAGGACAAATATGTGGGAAGAAGGGTCATGCAGATGGATGTGCAAGGAAGCGTGGGCAGCCAAAGAAGAGATGGAGGGAGCTGGTAGAAGAGGACTTGAGGATGAAGAACTTGGATGTGGTGACAGCCCAAGACAGGAAGGTGTGGAGGAGACTCATTATCAACAGTGACCCCCCACTTAAGTGGGAGAAGCTGCAGAAGTAGTAGTAGTTACATACTGAAATGTACCTCTAGCACAGAATTTCAGCTTTTTATTCACATCTCAAATAATCTTTCGCATTTGGACATTTTGCTCAGCCAGTTAATTAATAAATTACTTAATGAGGTATATATTTGTATGTAATTTGTATGTATGGCCGTTTGCTATTTATTTATTTATTTTTTAGAAAACCTAAGATGCAGGTCATGAAAGAGAGAAGACTAGAAAGCAGGTGAGTGTGACTCGGAAGCAATGTATAAATAACTTAATATACTTCTCATTTCTACCCATGAAAATGTACAGCGGGATGTATATTTATAAAGTTCTGTGGTGGGGTGAAGAGGTGTATAATGCTTTATTCTTCAGTATTACTGTCCAGTTTTTATACATACTGTACAAATATAGACACCTTTCAATGCCTTTTTTTTTTTTTTTTTTTAATTATTCTCTGTAAAATGTATGTGTGTACATTTATTTGACTTTTTTGATAGCCTACTTTATATCATTTGTATTTTTTTAAATTATAGTTTTTTCAATTCCCTGAACAGATGGCAATCACTTAGGACATTTATTGCTGAATAAGTGTAATGCAGCAGCAGCATTTTCTGCTTGCATGATAATGCAAACAGCATGACCGTTTACTGAAGCAAAGGTTAGAAATGTAGCTTTCTCAGGCCGTAATTTATCTAGCACTTCATATAAAGATGTAAATAATTCTAAATATTATTAACCTCTTTACATCTTCATATAAAGATATAAAAATACTGAGAATTAATTGCTTGCCCATTAATCAGGCAGTCCCAATAAAAGGACAAATTGCATTTTCATTTCTTGGAAAATTTGTTCTCCCATCACTGCCATTCCTGTTATTGTGTTTTTTGTCTTTATATTGACACATGGCGACACTCCAGGAGTGCTAGAAAATTGCAACATGTTTCTGCTCATTCTATATTTTGTTCTGAATCTAAAACCTAGCAGAAGTCTTGCTCATACCAAGACTCCTGTGCCCTTTTCAGGTACTGCCTGCTTTTGCTCTCTCACAGATAACTGCTCAATAGAGGTAATAGTTTTGCCACAAAACTGCAGTTAAACGCTAGAATTATATGATAACTGCAGTAATAAACTTTAATGGAAGTGCAGATATTTCGTACCAGAAATAACAGTACATTATCAATGTGTAGAAACATGCAAGGGGTGCTTAAGGGTCAAAGCTGTATAACTGAGAGGAGACCTCTACATAGCCTTTAAAGGAATGTGGAGAACCGACCAGGGCTTCTGACCTAATGTCCAATCCTCACCTTCTCGTGGTGCACGCTGTTGGGTATCTACTTTGATACTGAACGAACGAGGATGGGCTGGCAATTTGGGATTTAGCCGACCAAATTGTATTCTTATTGGTTAAACCAAAATAAAAAATGATGGTACAACATGACAAAATTTCATGCCGGCTGGGGCGTCGCCCGGTTAAACAAGGCCCCCGTTGTTTTCGCCAGGGAACCAGGGCGAACAGCGAAAAGTCAGCTACTGGAACAAATCTGAAAACAAACCCCAACTCAACATCACCAGAGTTAAAGATCGGTACTATCAACGTAAGAAGCCTGAATGGCAAAGAAATGGAGCTAGCTGAGGAATTAGATAAGTACCAGATCGACATAATAGGGGTGACTGAAACAAAAAAGACCAAAACTGGTGAGATCTTTCTGAGCAATAAATACAAAATGTTATATTCAGGCAATGACAATCAAGGAAAAGAAGGAGTAGCCATAGTATTCAACACAAAATACGAGGCTAATCTTCTTGAATGGCAGTCAGTCTCAAGTAGAGTAATGTGGGCAAATATGAGAATGGGGAACTGGACAATGAGACTTATTTGTGCCTATGGTCCCACAGAAGGTTCTACTAAGGTAGAAGTGGAGGAATTTTTTGAGGCTTTAGAAAAAGGAAAAGTTGGTCCTTGTTGGGGATCTAAATAGCAGAGTAGGAAATGATTGTGAGACATACAGAAATATTTTGGGAAAATTTTGAGAAAAGTGCAAAGCTAATAATAATGGCAAATATCTGTTGGATTTCTGCTCAGGACATGGACTGGTTATTACTAACACCATGTTCCAACATAAAAATGTGCACAAATTCACATGGAGAGAAGAGGCTAGGAATAAGAAAAGTCTCATTGACTATGTTATTGTTGATAGTGATGTTTTCTCCCTGGTGCAGGACACCAGAGTGTACAGAGGATTTGAAATTGGAAGCGATCACTATTTAGTCTTGAGCAGGATAAAATTGAATTTCATATTGAAAAGAATAACATGTAAGAAAGTTTTAAAGCGAATAAAAGTTGAGCAGCTCTCAGATGTGAACTGTAGACTAAAATACAGAAATATTATTGAAAAGAAAATGAAAGAGTTTGAGAACAGGAATCAAACCTTGGAAATTCAGTGGCAAACTGAAGAAAACATTGATTGATTCTGCCAGAGAGGCATGTGGTGAGGTTGTGTGCAAGGATAAAAAAATCAGAACTCCCTGGTGGACACAGGAAGTTAAAGAGGCAGTGAAGAAAAAGAAGAAAGCATATCAAAAGTTCCTGGCAAATAAGTCAGCTTTTACTGTTACAGAATATAGAGACAAATGTAAGAAAGTTAAACAGTGTGTAAAACTAGCTAAACAAAAGTCATGGGAGGACTTTGGCAAGAATATAGAAAATAAATATCAAGAAGGTGGCAAAATATTCTGGAGGTTGTTGAAGAAGCTTAGGAATGGAGGAAAGAGTGCTGTAAAAGGAGTTAGAGATGATAAATGTGACATGAAAACAGGAGAAAAAGATATCCTTGAAGTATGGAGTAATTATTTTGAAAAACTGCTGAATGAAACAAGCAGTGATGACAGCACAGTGATGAAAAACACTGACCAGGCATGCAGTCAGGAATACATATCCATACTTGAAGTAGAAAAAGCCATCAAAGGCTTGAAATGTGGAAAGGCAGCAGGAGTAGATGATATTCGACCAGAAATGCTGAAGTATGGTGGTATAAAAGTCTTAAAGTGGCTGCACTGCATAGTTCAGAAAGCCTGGACTGAGGGACGAATTCCCGATGATTGGAGTAGAACTCTCATAGTACCCATATATAAAAAGGTAAATAAAACTGAATGTGAGAATTACAGAGGTATTTCCCTACTGAGTGTTCCTGGCAAGATCTATGCAAGTATACTTGAGAAACGGTTGAGAAGAATTGTGGAAGAAAAGCTTGGTGAAGAACAAGCTGGATTCAGGCCAAATACAGGCTGTCAGGATCAGATCTTCACTTTACGACAAATAGTCGAGAAAGCATGGGAATATAACAAAGATCTGTATTTAAGTTTTGTCGATTTGGAAAAGGCATATGACAAGGTGCCAAGAGAGAAGCTATTCAATACGCTGCAGTTATATGGTGCCAATGGGGCATTATATCAAGCAATACTTAGTCTTTATTTGAGTTGTAAGTCAGCAGTTAGAATTGAAGGAAGTACAGGAAGATGGTTTAATATTAAATCTGGTGTGAGACAAGGATGTACATTATCCCCTCTGTTATTCATTATTTATCTATATGGATCACATTATGAAGGAAAGTGGTATTAAACCTGATATCAAAATTGGAGATGTTAATGTCAGCTCTTTGCTTTATGCGGATGATGTTATACTTCTAAATAAATCCGCTAAAAGTCTGCAAGATTCTCTGACTAAATAGAATAGCTGTTGTAATAGATATGGTATGAAGGTCAGCAATAAAAAGACAAAGACAATGAAAATAGGCAGAATCATTGAAAATGTCAACTGTGTTGTGAATGCAGAACCCGTGGAACAAGTAAAACATTTCAGTTACTTAGGCACGATTTTTACTGAAGATGGTAAATTAAATATAGAAATAGACAACAGAATCAGCAAAGCTGGTATGGTGGGAACTCAATTGAATAAATTCATATGGAATAGGAGAGAAATTAGTCGGAACACTAAATTAGCTGTATACAAGACAGTTTTCAAACCAGTTTTAACTTATGGATCTGAGAGCTGGGTCAGAAGTAAAACACTTGACCAAAGACTAGAGACCGCCGATATGAGAGTCCTGAGAAAGATTAGAGGCGTGAACAGGTGGCATCAATGGCAATATCATATTAAAAATGAGGATATTAGGAAAGAACTTGACATTGTCAGCATCCAGGAATGCATTAGCAGAGCTAATCTCAGGTGGTATGGTCACTTAAATAGAATGGGCGAGGAAAGATTAGCAAAACAAGTGTTCTCTGCCAGGTTGGCAGGAAAACGACCCAGAGGAAGACCAAGATATAGGTGGATTGATACGGTACAAAGTGCGTTAGACGATAGAAATATAAGATCCGATAATGTTGGAGTCTTGACAAGTAACAGACTGATTTGGAGGAAAATTGTAGATAGGAAGTTAGTAATGATGTAAATGTTTCATGTAGTACTGTCATATCCTGTACACCCCTTGAGGATACATGGCAGGAATTTGATGATGATGAGAAACATGCAAATCTTTTGATGTTTACATAAAATAAGAATGATTCTTTAACGATACTTGTGACATAATGATTAGAAATATACACACGTTTACACAAGAATAATGATTAATTTGCCAAATATTTCGGTCTGAATATTACAGACCATCTTCAGTGGCTACATAGGAATAGTTTTTTAAAAAAAAAGGTGGAATATGAACAATTGATCATTCACACATAGAACGAGCCGCGTGATGTCATATCACTAAGTATTAGAAGAGTAAACATTTTTAAAGTCATAATTAAAGATATTAATTCATTTCCGAATTCAGATATTCATTTAATAATCTTAAATAACATTAGATTAATATAGGAAATTTACATTAAAAAAATAATTAATGTGTTATCCTGATTAAACTTTCTCAAATTTTTGATATAGATATACAGTCATTACGATTCAAGTTAGTCCAAGACTCTCGTCCTACTCAGATGTCGCTACAAATTTGAACATTCGTTTAAAGAAAGTGTGGAGGCCTTACTTCAACGTCCTAACTTGAATCATATTGACTGTATATCTATATCAAAAATTTGGGAAAGTTTAATCAGGATAATACATTATTATTTTTTTTTATTTTTATGTAAATTTCCTATATTAGTCTAATATTATTTAAGATTATTAAATGAATTTCTGAATTAATATCTTTAATTATGACATCACGTGGCTCGTTCTATGTGTGAATGATCAATTGTTCGTATTCAACCTTGTTTTTTAAAACTATTCCTGTGTAGCCACTGAAGATGGTCTGTAATATTCAGACCGAAATATTTGGCAAATGAAACATTATACTTGTGTAAACGTGTATATATTTCTAATAAAATAAGAATCTCCCAGACTTTTGGAAGGAGAGAGAGAGACATTCGTTTTGATTCGGGTCAGGCCGATGTGATAAGGCTTCACAACTTTCTTTGAAAAGCATTCGTATTTAAAACTGCTTCTGTTGAGAAGATGAGCTTCATCGCAACAGACTTTTCAGGTTTCACATATTCCATGTAGTACTGATGTTCATTAATTCTTTTTTCCACAGAACGGCTTGTCTGCCCAAAGTATGTCACATTAAATTCACAAGAATCTGGTAAACACTAGCTTAAGATAGAGGCGACAGTTTGTCTTTTTGTAGATAGTAACAGATGAAAATTTTGTTTATAGGATAGTATGTGGGAAAAAGGTGATACTTCAAAATTCTACCAATAGATTTAAAGATACCAGAAATATAAGGGATTCAAACCCTGCAGTATGTTGAAGAATCCTTAGGTGTTGGAACTTAGGAGTCATTGTCTGCTAGATTTGATGATGACTATAACCATTCAATTTCATTAAAGTTTTGGTAGTGAGAAGTTCTTGTTGTAAGCTTGAGTGTGTATTAATTAGACTTGATAACACCCATTTTTTGAGAGGTGTGATGATCATACTTTTGATGAATGTATGTGTCAACAAAGGTAGGATTTTCATAAACACTGGTTGAGAAAATACCACAGGCTGTCCGAGTAAGAATGATATCCAAGAATGGTAAAATACCAGCATTTTACCTGGAGTAGATATTTGACCAAAAATACTAAAATATGGAGGTATAAGTTTTACAGTGACTACACTGCATAATTCAGAGGGCCTGGTCAGAGAGTTGAATTCCAGATGATTGGAGTAGAGCTCTCATATTTCCCATCTAAAAAAAAGGAAATGAAGTTGAATGCGAGAATTACAGAAGAATTTCTCTGCTAGGTGTTCCAGGTAAGATTTATGCAAGCATTCTTAAGAAACAGCTAAGAAAATTTGTGGAGGAGAAGCTTGGAGAAGAACAAGCTGGTTTCAGGCCAAACAGAAGTTGTCAGATCATATTTTCACAAAGATCTGCATTTAAGTTTTGTAGATCTGGAAAAGTCATATGACAAGGTGAAGTTGAAGACAATCTGTTAGGGTTTTTTTTTTTTTTTACTGGCTTTTGAATGGGAAAGTTATCACAATGGAGACATCATCCTCTAAATAATCTTCATAGTAAAGGAAAATAAACCTAGTTGCTAGTTTGTAATAACAGTGTCCTTTAAGCCCTAGATATATGACACAAAAGAATCTTTGTAAATAATTTCATCTGCAAAGTGCAACCACTTGAGATTCACCAAACTTCTCCATGGCATTTGTCCAGAGATGGGTGATATATGTAAGTAGATCTCCTGTTAATGAGCAGCGATAGATTCATACTGGTGGTCATTTATTAGCTGGGTGCCTTAAAGATAGTGTAGGAGTTGGGAATTGATGGGTTTTCTCAATTACTTTAGAATGACTGAGGTGAGTGCGACAGGGTGGTAGTGATTTGTTGCCCTTCCTGGGAATGGGTTGAATATAGGCCAGTTTCCAGGTTGTGGAACAGATACCAGTGGAGTTAGAGAGTATATACAAGCATAGGATAGAAATCAGTTCTGGTGCACAAATCTTCAGGGCATTTGGAGGAATGTGATCAGGGCCAGGTGCTCCATTTATATAGTATAAATGGGACATTATAGCAAATAATACATAGTCTCTATTTGAGTTGTAAATCAGCAGTTAGAATTAAAGGAGGTATAGGAAGATGGTTTGATGTTAATTCAGGCATGTGACAATGATGTGCGTTATCTCCACTCTTATTCATCATCTATATGGATTGCATTATGAAGGAAAGCGCTATTAAACCTGAATGGTAAATTAAATATGGAAATGGACAACAGAATTGCTGGTATGGTAGGAAGTCATCTTAATAAATTTATATGGAATAAGAAAGAAATTAGTCAAAACACTAAATTAGCTGTATACAAGACAGTGTTCAAACCAGTTTTAACTTTAAGTTAGAAATAAAACACTATCAAAGAATAGAGACATCTGAGAGTTCTGAGAAAGATTAGTGGAGTAAAGAGATGGCATCAAAAATGGGGATATTAGAAAAGAACTCAGAAATATGTTAGTATAACTAATCTCAGGTGTTATGGACACTTGAAAAGAATGGTCGAGGAAAGATTAGCTAAACAGTGTTCTTTGCCAAGATGGTAGGAAGAAGACCCAGAGGAAGACCAAAATGTTGATTGATTGATTCTTGGTTTCATTTGTTCCTTTTTTTTTCTTTGATTCTGTCTATCTTTATTTTTTGTTTTTCCAATGTTTGGTCTAATTCTTGTATTTTATGGTGTATACTTCTAACGTTCCATGTTGTTAGTTTCCAAATATTAGGTATCTTCTTTTTCCATTTTTGTGTCCATGTCTCAATCATATCCATTCTCCGAGCTGGGTCATTTCCAGTAGGGTCCATCCTTTTTGAATGGTCACGAGTCTTTTTAGTGAGTTTCATTTCAACTGAGGGGGTTACTGGCCACTTGGCATCTAGCTTGATGGTGGGGCTGCCTTAAGGTCCTCAAACTTGCCTTGGTTAGTGGTTATTAAAACCACTAACCAAGTCCATAATACTTTCAATATTAATTTTCTATGTTTTTACTAGTGTCTTTTCATGGGGTGTTTAACTTGTTTTACAGAGAGCTTTGCCTTACATTTTTTTCTGTATTCTCTGATTACAAGCTAGCTTACTTGCTAGGAACTTTCAATATGCTTTCTTCTTTTCCTTGACTTTCTTTCTACCTTCTTCAGTCCACCATGGAAATGTGATTTTTTTAAAATCCTTGTAGACATTTTCACTACATGCCTCTCTAGCTGAATCAGTTTCCTTCAGGGTCTCCCTCTGAATCTCCAAGGTTATGGTTTTTGCTTTCTCTTTCATTTTTCATGAATAATGTTTGTATAGTGCAGTGCATGTACAGCTCACTTCACTTCTGAAAGCTGCTCAACTTTGATTTGTTTATAACTTTATTACATACATTTCTTTTCAGTTAGATATTTGATATTATCCTGTTCAGAAATAAATGATGATCGCTTCAAATCCTCTGAATATTTCTTGTCCTGAACCAGTATGAAAACATCACTATCAACACTAAATAGTCAATGAGGATTTTTCTTGTGTCTTCTCTCTTTGTGAACTTATGCAAATCTTTATCATGTTGTTGAAAGTTTATTTTTCACTTGGTTAGAGTATAATAAATTTAGTTTAATCCTTTATCCAAGTGTGTGCAAACAAAGTTTGCGCCTGAAAGTATCTTCAGGACTGGGGCAAGGTGATACAACACCAGGGCAACTCGTTGCAAAGGTGTAGCAAGCTACCAACACTCCTGTCTCAGTATCTCCCATAATGCAAAACACATCTCCTTGCAGATATGTCTAATGTTATGCATTAAGGGAAGGGCCACTACCCAGACTAGTTTCGACCTTTATTGAGGTCTCTTCAGTGGGAGCCAGGCCCAAGCTGAGATACCAGGCAGAAGCATTTGTAGGTCATCTCTACCTATAGGAGTTGCCAAATGGTGCGCCACCCTTTTTTAATAAATTACTCTGGATTTAGAGAAAGATGTTGAAAGTTTATTTTTCATTTTTAATAAATTACTCTGGATTTAGAGAAAGATGTTGAAAGTTTATTTTTCACTTTTCACATTTTTCATTTTTCACATTTACACACCAAGTGAAAAATAAACTTTCAACATCTTTCTCTAAATCCAGAGTAATTTATTAAAAAAGGGTGGCACACCATTTGGCAACTCCTATAGGTAGAGATGACCTACGAATGCTTCTGCCTGGTATCTCAGCTTGGGCCTGGCTCCCACTGAAGAGACCTCAATAAAGGTCGAAACTAGTCTGGGTAGTGGCCCTTCCCTTAATGCATAACATTAGACATATCTGCAAGGAGATGTGTTTTGCATTATGGGAGATACTGAGACAGGAGTGTTGGTAGCTTGCTACACCTTTGCAACGAGTTGCCCTGGTGTTGTATCACCTTGCCCCAGTCCTGAAGATACTTTCAGGTGCAAACTTTGTTTGCACACACTTGGATAAAGGATTAAACTAAATTTATTATACTTTATCATGTTGGAGGTTTGAATAAACTAATTTTAATGCTTCCAATATTGAGACATCTTCAGGGATTACAAATAATTTAACACACATTCAAATACAACACAATACTAAGTTAATTAAAACATTAATTATCGGAGATTCCACTTTACTTCCTGAGCCACCTACAAACGCCCATAGAGGGACGCACCACCTAGATAGGACTTTCGGAGTCACCTGTGTGTTTCACTTAGCATTGTGTTGTATTTGAGTGTGTATGTTACAAGAGTTATTTGTAACATACCTGAAGATGTCTCAGTGACTGAAATGAAATATTGGAATCATTAAAATTAGTTTTTAATCCTTTCCTAGTGCTGTAAATATATTCCATTAAACCTCCAACATTATGTCCTCACAGCACTTAAGCTTCAACACATGGATGCAAATCTTTATGTTTTAACATATTATTAGTAATGACTAGTCTTATCCTGAACAAAAATCCAGCAAGTACTTACTACTATTATTAGCCTTTTCCTTTTCTCAGAACTTTATCATATGCTTTATAATCTATTCCTACTCTTTTTCTTTAGATCTCATAGAATCAACTTTTCTATTTGATTTATATTACTCTTCATTAATGTCTTGATGGGTCCTTAGGCACAAATAAGTGCTGAACTCCTATTGTGACATTTACTCACATCATTCTACTTAATATTTAATGCCTCTCAGGAATATTATGTTCCTGTTTAGGTTTTTAATCCTGAAACTATGTATTATTGTCTGAAATGGTGTGACTTCTATAGTAGATTTTGTTGACTAACATGATACAAAACCTGAATTTCTGGGAAGAAAAAACTTGCCTTGACAGTATTGTAAACTAATTTCGGTACTGGTCAAAGAAAAGCTTAGAAAAAGTTTCTCTAGATGGCAGCTAGAATTGAACATCAATCTTTCTTCCAGTGGCTTAGCAATATGGATGCAAACACCATTTTCATAGGGCTATACAGGATTCTTAATGTTTTGTATGGCTAGTAAATATTATATGGTATAGTGTTGACATAGTTCAATCTTTGATTCCCCCCCCCCCCTCTCTCATCCAGTGTTTTCTCTCTGATATTCAATTGTTTTTGCTTATGTGATCGATGTCCAACCCAAAGAGATTCAGAAGTAAGGTAGTTCACTAACATCTGTATACAGATAACCCTAAGGTACTGCCAGTTTTCTTGTATCTAGCGTGTACAATGTACAATCTTAAAAAACACAATTGTAGCTCCATTTTAAATTTATCCTTTAGCAGATAATATCAGACTTAATTTCATTCTGTTTCATATAGGGTTGCCACATTGTTCATCAGTAATTAATATTAATAACACTCATCATGCAGCCTTCTTCAACCAGCACCATGTCTAACAAATTGAATCTTAAACTGATTCTTCCTCCTGACATTCATGGTGCTCTGTTCATCTGCTGCCCTCCAGGTTAAATATCTACTCCTTCCTCAAAACAATCTTAAGTGGAACATGCAATCAGTAGATAAGCTTCAGAAATTAAAGCAGTTAATATTGTATATTTGGCACATCCATCAGCAGGAATGAAGGTTCTTTGCTTGACATCAAGAGGATATGTCTTCTGTAAATGCTTCACCAGTATTTTGTGGAATATGAAAAATATATGAGCTATAGTAATGGGTCTGTATTGAGACAGAAGATTAGCATTTGATTTTTTAAGGTGAAAATAGCCCTTGACATTTTAAACAATGGATAAATATAAAAAAAAAAAAACAAGAGAAGATTTAATACATCCTGTAGGATTTTGAGAGAACTACTTTCAACATAATTGCAGTGAAACTATCAGGACCAATAGCAAAAGAATTTTCTGGAAAGTTGGCTTTAATTTCTGATCATTCAGCCATATAATAAATACAATTGAAATGCAATGCAGAAGCTTATTAGGTTAAAATACTGGCGATGAAGCAGGGAATACTTGCATCTAAAAGCTGCAAAATCTGAAAATGAATCATAGAATGGTCAATTCATTTCTCCAACCAATATTAATATTACTCTCACACCTCTGTTTCGTCTATGCATATCCTGTTTTTTTGTAATTCCCATCCACAAAAATTATTAGTAAACCTATAGTACATTTGTACTGTAGGTGGGTTAAGGATCTTTTCCTTCTCTTACCACAAAATACTTCAACACTCTCTGTAGGATTAACCCATTGAGTGCCTGTTGACAAAAGATTTGCTTAATACATACCTGCCACTGAATTAGAAATCTTTATGGAGATGTACATAAACATCACTTACACAGCATATATGCAAAATACTTGGCGTGTGTTCTAGGCAACTATTTAAGAATACTTCTGTCAATAATTACCAGTAGTGTGTTGAGGCTTAAGTGCTGTGAAGAATTCATGTGGAGGTTTAATGGAATATTAACAGTACTGAGAAAGGATTAAAAACAATATTAATACTTCCAATATTTCGTCTCCGTCACAGAGAAATCTTCAAGGATTACAAAAAAACTTTTTATAACAACACACACAAATATAATACAATCGTGAGTGAAACTGAAGTCCTATTTAGGTGGTGTGCCCTCTATCTGCATTTGCAGGTGGCCTAGGATGTAAAGAGGGATCTCTGATAATTAATGTTTCCCAAACTTTTGGGAAGTTTAATGCAACCCGTATTTGTTTCAATTCGGTTGATTCCTGAGTGTAGATGCAGATTCAAAGAATAGTCTGTCTTTTTTGAAGTTACTATGGTGGAGCATGATGTTTTTTTCCCAGGAGATCTGTGGGTTTTGTCCAAAACATGATCTGCAAGGCCAGATTGACCATAATCGTGATTGCTGATGTATGACTTGTGTTCTTCTAACCGGAAAGTTGCTGATCTGCCTGTCTGTCCAAAGTAAGCCAGTTTAAACGCACAAGGTACCCTATATACTCCAGGCACTGAGAGAAGGGGGGGGAGCTGGTCTTTGGTGGAACGGATAAGGGTAGCAAGTTTACGGTAGGGCTTAAAAGCTGTGTGGAGGTTGTACTTTTTTAATGATCTGGCTATTTTTCTGATGTATCATGGATGTAAGGTATGGTGATCGCATTTCTGAAGTCCTTCTGAAGAGATGGTCGGGGAATGGGGAAGGACTAGATTATATTTTTAATTCTGTAGTCACTTTAGCCATTGGAAAGGAAGGTGTTGTGTATGTGTTTGAGTTCGGTTGAAAGGGCAGTTCAGTGGAACAAAGATTGTGGGCTTTATTGGTAAGAGTTTTAATAATGCCATATTGCTGAGGGGGGAGTTTGTGAATGTATCTGCCTGTATGAGTAGGTTTTCTATATACAGAGAAAGAAAGGTTACCATTAGAAAGGCGTGCTACTAAGGTGTCTAGGAAGGGCAAATTTTTCCATCGTAAACTGGATTATTGGATGTAGACTATTGAGGTGACTGAGGAAGGAATCTAATGTGTCTGGGCCATGAGGCCAAATAGAGAACACATCAATTGCATATCTTAGCCAGATAGAAGGTTTTAGAGTTCCCCTCTAAAACCTTCTATCTGAAGGTTTTAGAGGGGAAAAAGAGTCTATGGCTCGTTTTTCAAAATTTTCCATGTAAAAATTGGCAAGGGGGTGGAACTCATGGCAGCTCCCTCTATCTGTTTGTAGATTTTGTTCTTCCAAGAAAAATAACCAGAGTTGATGGCAAAGGAAAAGAGCTCTAAGATATCAGAAGGAAAAACGTTTCTTAAGAGTGCTAAGGTGTCAATTAGGGGAATATTGGTAAACAATGAGATGCTGTCAGTGCTGACCAATATGTCTGTATTATTTAAAATAATATTTTCAATTAAGTTTTTAAAATAGATAGAATTTTTTACATGAGATGTGGTAGGACCAATGGGGGGGGGGGGGGTCAGAGTTAGCAAGCTGCTTTTACAGTTTGTAGCAAGGAGCATTGGTGGTATCTACTATAGGTCTTAGGGGAGAAATAGGTTTGTGGATTTTAGGTAAATCGTATATGCGGGGGGGGGGGGAGACGGAATAGTTTTTTTTTTTTTTTTTTTTTTTTTTTTTTTTTTTTTTTTTTTTTTGTAATGTCAGGAAAACACTTTTTAAGTAGGTTTTTTAACTTGAGTTTTTGTGGGATCATGTTCAAATGGTATGTAGGTAGTGCGATCACGGAGAATAATATCCACTTTTCGATTATATTCTAAGGCATTAAGAACGACTGTGACATTACCCTTATCAGCTCTGGTGATGACAATACTTTTTTCTTTCCGTAATGTTCTGAGGGCAGAGAGTTGTCTGGATGATAAATTAATTTTTTGAGGTGACAACCAGGAAGGATGTTAGCTACATTAAGTCTGTTATTGGCAGTTTCTGGAGCTAGGTGACAAATTCTGCATTCGAAATTTTATATAATATCCAATACCTGAACTTCTTTAGGTGCGACTGCAAATTTGTGTCTGAGGCTTAGGGCATTAATCGCATCTTCGCTGAGTCTTTTAGATGATAGGTTGAGTACCATATGGAGCGGTTTAGATTTACACACGTTATTAAACTTTTTGATGTGCTTATTTTTTATTTTTTGGAATTCTTTCTGAATAAAATAAAAAGTATAAAGTAACACACCTTATAGTAAAATATAGCTGAGACATTAGATCTAAACAATTCGTAGTGATGTACACATTAGGAAAAAGACATGCAGTTATTTGCACAAATATAATTTGAGAGAATAATTATTTGATATCCTCTGAGACAATATTTTTAATTCATCTAATAAATCTATTGCTGAAATATCTTTTTAATCACCATCGGACAGAACAATTTCCAAGTCGAAACAAGCTTTTTTTACTCTATCATTATCAAATTTTAAGTTACCAATGTTAAAGAGAAACCCAAAAATTGATTCATATTTATATACTGTTCAAATCTCTCAGTAATTGATGTTATTGCTGAATCAAGAATTACATTCAAAATCAAATTGAGTTTTTACATGTCGAGTTCGTGTGCTGTCGTTAGATAGGAAATCAACATTTAACCCAATATTTAGAGCAAAGTTATGGGCTTGGTGCTTCATCATCATGCATATCAAGGATTTAGGCCTAACATGGCCTGTTCCGGCCTAAGAAGTCATCGTTTAAGAGGACGTCCTGGTTTTCTTTTTCCTAATGGCTTGTTTTGGTAATCTTTCTGTTTTCATTCTTTGAATGTGTTCCATCCATTTATGTTTATATTTTTTCTATTACTGGTTCTTGGTTTAATTCTTTCATAACTTTTTTATTTCTGCTGTTGTTAATCTTTGTCATTTTGTTTTATTGTCCAGATTTCGCTTCCATACATTAAGATTGGTAGGGCTAATGTATTGTATACTTTTAGTCTGGGTTTTTTTTTAACTAGGTTTGGTTTAAATACAGAGTTAATTACACCTGATATTTTTAAATATTTGGCAATTTTTACGTTTATATCTTTTTCATTTTCATATGTGATCGTACATCCTAGGTAGTTAAATGAATTCACCTGTTCTAAGATCTTATTATCTATTACTATTTTAGTTCTTGCTGGATCTAGTCCTTTAAAGGCCATGGTTTTTGATTTTTCTGTTGATATTATCATACCATAATCTTTGGATATCTCATTTAGATCTAAAATAGTTTTCTGTAGTTTATCTTCAGAATTTGTAATTATTATTTGGTTGTCGGCAAACAGGAGAGTGTTTAAGTTTACTGTAGAAGAAAGTTTAATTCCTTGATGTAAATTTTTATTCCATTTTATTATTATTTCATTTAAGTAGATATTAAAAACAGTTGTTGAGAGGGGACGTCCCTGTCGGACCCCTTGGTTTATCTCTCTCGTATATGATAGCTCGTGATTTAATCTTATTTGTATTTGATTATTTTCATATATACTTGTGATAGCTTTTAGGATATTATTTGGTATTTGTCTTTCTTTTAATATGTTAAATAATATGTTTCTTTTAACTTTGTCAAATGCTTTTTCAAAGTCAATAAATGCAATATGTGTTTCTAAATTGTATTCTCTTCTTTTCTCTATTATTAATTTTAGGCAAAAGGCTGGGTCTATACATGATCATCCTTTTCTAAATCCATTCTGTACTTCTAAAATAAAGCTTTCGGAATATTTCATTAGTTTGCTATTTAAGATTCTGCTATATATTTTGTAAAAGGAATTTAGTATACTGATATCTCTATAGTTTTTAGGGTCATCTCTATTACATTTTTTAAAGATAGGAATCACAATTGCTTTTTTCCATTCTATTGGGGGGATACCAGTTAAATAAATTTTATTTAAAAATAATAAGTTTCTTTGAATCTAGTTCCTGAATATTTATGTAGGTCTGGGCTATACAAGTTCTGGGCATTATAGGGCTTGGTGCTTAACTTTCAAAAAGTTTTCGCTTCTGTGTGTCAAGAATTTTTTTCATGACATCTAATGATTTCAAGGCTTCCATAATATTGCAAGAGATATTTTGGAATTGTTTGCTAGATGCATTGACTTAACTTAGAATGTCATACCAAACAAATGTGCCAAATATAAATTTGAAAGAATTAATTTTTTTTGCTAACGAACTGGCTTTTAATTTTGTTTTAATGCCTTGTTGCCCAATTAAGCTGTCATCTTCTGTGATGAAAATTAAAGCTTCATGTATTTCTTTTACTTGATTTCGTATTGCTTTTACAGCTTCAGTGCGACTTTCCCATCTCATCGTGCATAAAGGTTTTAAAGTAAAATTTTGGATGTGGTTTAGAAGAACTTTCCATCGATGACTCGGTGAAGAAATTATAGATTGACTGAATAATATCAAAAAATAAAACCGTATCTACCAAGTTCAAGGAATGCGTAGAACACGGAACAAAAAATGCTCTAGAATTTTTGTTCCTTAAAAGTGCTTGTACCGCTACATTCTTCCCCTTCATATTTGATCCGTTGTCATATCCCTGACCACGGATATTTTGAATATTTAAGTTTTATTCTTCTAATAATTTTAAAATTACTTCAGCCATACCACTTTTTGTTGTATTATTAATTTTAATAAAATCTAGAAGTCTTTCCTTTATTTGTTTAATATCTTGGATTTCTTCATTTTTTTTTCTTTTATAGAAACATATCTTACAATTAAGGACATTTCCTCCTGCCACAAAATATCAGTGGTGCAATCAACAATTATTGAAAAATATTTCATCATCATCATCATCAAATTCCTGCCATGTACCCTCAAGGGGTGTACAGGATATGACAGTACTACATGAAAAAATTACATCATTACTAACTTCCTATCTACAATTTTCCTCCAAATCAGTCTGTTACTTGTCAAGACTCCAACATTATCAGATCTTATATTTCTATCGTCTAAGGCACTTTGTACCGTATCAATCCACCTATATCTTGGTCTTCCTCTGGGTCGTTTTCCTGCCAGCCTGGCAGAGAACACTTGTTTTGCTAATCTTTCCTCACCCATTCTGTTTAAGTGACCATACCACCTGAGATTAGCTCTGCTAACGCATTCCTGGATGCTGACAATGTGAAGTTCTTTCCTAATATCCTCGTTTTTAATATGATATTGCCATTGATGCCATCTGTTCACGCCTCTAATCTTTCTCAGGACTCACATATCTGCGGTCTCTAGTCTTTGGTCAAGTGTTTTACTTCTGACCCAGCTCTCAGATCCATAAGTTAAAATTGGTTTGAACACAGTCTTGTATACAGCTAATTTAGTGTTCCGACTAATTTCTTTCTTATTCCATATGAATTTATTCAATTGACTTCCCACCATACCAGCTTTGCTGATTCTGTTGTCTATTTCTATATTTAGTTTACCATCTTCAGTAAAAATTGTGCCTAAGTAGCTGAAATGTTTTACTTGTTCCACAGGTTCTCCATTCACAACACAGTTGACATTTTCAATGATTCTGCCTATTTTCATTGTCTTTGTCTTTTTATTGCTGACCTTCATACCATATCTGTTACAACAGCTATTCAATTTAGTCAGAGAATCTTGCAGACTTGTAGCGGATTTATTTAGAAGTATAACATCATCCGCATACAGCAAAGAGCTGACATTAACATCTCCAATTTTGATATCAGGTTTAATACCACTTTCCTTCGTAATGTGATCCATATAGTTATGAATAACAGAGGGGATAATGTACATCCTTGTCTCACACCAGATTTAACATTAAACCATCTTCCTGTACTTCCTTCAATTCTCTTCAAAACTGCTGACTCACAACTCAAATAAAGACTAAGTATTGCTTGATATAATGCCCCATTGACACCATATAACTGCAGCGTATTGAATAGCTTCTCTCTTGGCACCTTGTCATATGCCTTTTCCAAATCGACAAAACTTAAATACAGATCTTTGTTATATTCCCATGCTTTCTCGACTATTTGTCGTAAAGTGAAGATCTGATCCTGACAGCCTCTATTTGGCCTGAATCCAGCTTGTTCTTCACCAAGCTTTTCTTCCACAATTCTTCTCAACCGTTTCTCAAGTATACTTGCATAGATCTTGCCAGGAACACTCAGTAGGGAAATACCTCTGTAATTCTCACATTCAGTTTTGTTTCCCTTTTTATATATGGGTACTATGAGAGCTCTACTCCAATCATCGGGAATTCGTCCCTCTGTCCAAGCTTTCTGAACTATGCTGTGCAGCCACTGTAAGACTCTTATGCCACCATACTTCAGCATTTCTGGTCGAATATCATCTACTCTGCTGCCTTTCCACATTTCAAGCCTTTGATGGTTTTTTCTACTTCAAGTATGGATATGTATTCCTGACTGCATGCCTGGTCAGTGTTTTTTATCACTGTGCTGTCATCACTGCTTGTTTCATTTAGCAGTTTTTCAAAGTAATTACTCCATACTTCAAGGATATCTTTTTCTCCTGTTTTCATTTCGCCTTTATCATCTCTAATTCCTTTTACAGCACTCTTTCCTCCATTCCTAAGCTTCTTCAACAACCTCCAGAATATTTTGCCAACTTCTTGATATTTATTTTCTATATTCTTGCCAAAGTCCTCCCATGACTTTTGTTTAGCTAGTTTTACACACTGTTTAGCTTTCTTACATTTGTCTCTGTATTCTGTAAGAGTAAAAGCTGACTTATTTGCCAGGAACTTTTGATATGCTTTCTTCTTTTCCTTCACTGCCTCTTTAACTTCCTGTGTCCACCAGGGAGTTCTGATTTTTTTATCCTTGCACACAACCTCACCACATGCCTCTCTGGCAGAATCAGTCAATGTTTCCTTCAGAGTTTGCCACTGAATCTCCAAGGTTTGATTCCTGTTCTCAAACTCTTTCATTTTCTTTTCAATAATATTTCTGTATTTTAGTCTACAGTTCACATCTGAGAGCTGCTCAACTTTTATTCGCTTTAAAACTTTCTTACATGTTATTCTTTTCAATATGAAATTCAATTTTATCCTGCTCAAGACTAAATAGTGATCACTTCCAATTTCAAATCCTCTGTATACTCTGGTGTCCTGCACCAGGGAGAAAACATCACTATCAACAATAACATAGTCAATGAGACTTTTCTTATTCCTAGCCTCTTCTCTCCATGTGAATTTGTGCACATTTTTATGTTGGAACATGGTGTTAGTAATAACCAGTCCATGTCCTGACCAGAAATCCAACAGATATTTGCCATTATTATTAGCTTTGCTCTTTTCTCCAAATTTACCCAAAATATTTTTGTATGTCTCACAATCATTTCCTACTCTACTATTTAGATCCCCAACAAGGACCAACTTTTCCTTTTTCATTGTGTCAGTTGCTTTTTCTAAAGCCTCAAAAAATTCCTCCACTTCTACCTTAGTAGAACCTTCTGTGGGACCATAGGCACAAATAAGTCTCATTGTCCAGTTCCCCATTCTCATATTTGCCCACATTACTCTACTTGAGACTGACTGCCATTCAAGGAGATTAGCCTCGTATTTTGTGTTGAATACTATGGCTACTCCTTCTTTTCCTTGATTGTCATTGCCTGAATATAACATTTTGTATTTATTGCTCAGAAAGATCTCACCACTTTTGGTCTTTTTTGTTTCAGTCACCCCTATTATGTCGATCTGGTACTTATCTAATTCCTCAGCTAGCTCCATTTCTTTGCCATTCAGGCTTCTTACGTTGATAGTACCGATCTTTAACTCTGGTGATGTTGAGTTGGGGTTTGTTTTCAGATTTGTTCCAGTAGCTGACTTTTTGCTGTTCGCCCTGGTTCCCTGGCGAAAACAACGGGGGCCTTGTTTAACCGGGCGACGCCCCAGCTGGCATGAAATTTTGTCATGTTGTACCATCATTTTTTATTTTGGTTTAACCAATAAGAATACAATTTGGTCGGCTAAATCCCAAATTGCCAGCCCATCCTCGTTCGTTCAGTATCAAAGTAGATACCCAACAGGGTGCACCACGAGAAGGTGAGGATTGGACATTAGGTCAGAAGCCCTGGTCGGTTCTCCGCATTCCTTTAAAGGCTATGTGGAGGTCTCCTCTCAGTTATACAGCTTTGACTGTTAAGCACCCCTTGAATGAAAAATAGTTAGCATTCATTATTTTAGATATAATTTTTTTTTAATTTCATTACTCAATATATTAATGATTTCGTTTTATATACATTTCCCTAAATACTGAACGTGAATTTCATTGTTTTTTGTGCACTTTACATGTTTTTGTAATACGCTGTCAAATTCAGCAAATAATTCAATCAGTTTCAAAAATTTTCTATTATTATTTGTATATAGAGTATCTGAACTTCCTCTGAACGCAATGTTTTCTTTTGCAAGAAATTTAATAACCGATATTATGCGTTTTAAAACATGCATCCAGTGTTCTTGTTCTTTTTTGAGTAATTTTAGCTGATGTTGATCAGTTGTAGTTTCATTTTTTAATTATTCTTTTTCTATTAATTATTAATTTTGAATTAATTTATTTTTAAGAGTTTTAAAACAATTAAATCTAATTTTTTTAAAAAAATCGATTTAAAACAATTGCCTTCTATGGATTTTTACTATAAATAATTAATCATCATCATCAAATTCCTGCCATATACTCTCAAAGAGTGTACAGGATGTGATAGTACTACATGAAAAAAATTACATCATTACTAACTTCCTATCTACAATTTTCCTCCAAATCAGTCTGTTACTTGTCAGGACTCCAACATTATCAGATCTTATATTTGTATCGTCTAAGGCACTTTGTACCGTATCAATCCACCTATATTTTGGTCTTCCTCAGGATCGTTTTGCTACCAACCTGGCAGAGAACACTAGTTTTTGCTAATCTTTCCTCTCCCATTCTGTTTAAGTGACCATACCACCTGAGATTAGCTCTGCTAACGCATTCCTGGATGATGACAATGTCAAGTTCTGTCCTAATATCCTCGTTTTCAATATGATATTGCCATTGATGCCATCTGTTCACACCTCTAATCTTTCTCAGGATTCTCGTATCTGTGGTCAAGTGTTTTACTTCTGACCCAGCTCTCAGATCCATAAGTTAAAAGTGGTTTGAACACTATCTCGTATACATCTAATTTAGTGTTCCGACTAATTTCTCTCTTATTTTATATGAATTTATTCAGTTGACTTCCCACCATACCAGCTTTGCTGATTCTGTTGTCTATTTCTATATTTAATTTACCATCTTCACTAAAAATCGTGCCTAAGTAGCTGAAATGTTTTACTTGTTCCACAGGTTCTCCATTCACAACACAGTTGACATTTTCAATGATTCTGCCTATTTTCATTGTCTTTGACTTTTTATTGCTGACCTTCATACCATATCTATTACAACAGCTACTCAATTTAGTCAGAGAATCCTGCAGACTTGTAGCGGATTTATTTAGAAGTTCAACATCGTTCCCATAAAGCAAAGAGCTGACATTAACATCTCCAATTTTGATATCATGTTTAATACCACTTTCCTTCATAATATGATCCATATAGATAATGAACATCCTTGTCTTACACTAGATTTAACATTAAACCATCTTCCTGTACGTCCTTCAATTCTAACTGCTGACTTACAACTCAAATAAAGACTTAGTATTGCTTGATATAATGCCCCATTGACACCATATAACTGTAGCATATTGAATAGCTTCTCTCTTGGCACCTCGTCATATGCCTTTTTCAAATCGACAAAACTTAAATATAAATCTTTGTTATATTCCCATGCTTTCTCGATTATTTGTCATAAAGTGAAGATCTGATCCTGACAGCCTCTGTTTGGCTTGAATCTAGCTTGTTCTTCACCAAGCCTTTCTTTCACAATTCTAATGAACCGTTTCTCACGTATACTTGCATAGATCTTGCCAGGAACACTCAGTAGGGAAATACCTCTGTAATTCTCATATTCAGTTTTATTTCCCTTTTTATATATGGGTACTATGAGAGCTCTACTCCATTCATCGGGAATTCATCCCTCTGTCCAGGCTTTCTGAACTATGCACTGCAGCTACTGTAAGACTTTTATATCACCACACTTCAGTATTTCTGGTCAAATATCATCTACTCCTGCTGCCTTTCCACATTTCAAGCCTTGAATGGCTTTTTCTACTTCAAGTATGGATATGTATTCCTGACTGCATGCCTGTAGAGTGTTTTTTACCACTGTGCTCTCATTGCTTATTTCATTTAGCAGTTTTTCAAAGTAATTGCTCCATACTTCAAGGATATCTTTTTCTCACTTTTTCATGTCACCTTTATCATCTCTAACTCCTTTTACAGCACTCTTTCCTCCTTTCCTAAGCTTCTTCAACAACCTCTAGAATATTTTGCCACCTTTTTGATATTTATTTTCTATATTCTTTCCAAAGTCCTCCCATGACTTTTTGTTTAGCTAGTTTTACACAGTGTTTAGCATTCTTGCATTTGTCTCTGTATTCTCTAAGACCACAAGCTGACTTATTTGCCAGGAACTTTTTTATGCTTTCTTCTTTTCCTCCACTGGCTTTTTAACTTCCTGTGTCCACCATGGAGTTCTAATTTTTCTATCCTTGCAGACAACTTCACCACATGCCTCTTTAGCTGAATCAGTCAGGGCTTTCTTCAAGATTTGATTCCTGTTCTCAAACTCTTTCATTTTTTCTTCAATAATCTTTGGGTATTTTAGTCTACAGTTTACATCTGAGAGCTGCTCAACTTTTATTCGTTTTAAAACTTTGTTACATGTTATGCTTTTCAATATGAAATTTAATTTTATACTGCTCAAGACTAAATAGTGATTACTTCCAATTTCAAATCCTCTGTATATTCTGGTGTCCTGCACCAGGGAGAAAACATCACTTTCAACAATAACATAGTGGATGAGATTTTTCTTATTCCTTGCCTCTTCTCTCCATGTGAATTTGTGCACATTTTTATGTTGGAACATGGTGTTAGTAATAACCAGTCCATGTCCTGACCAGAAATCCAACAGATATTTGCCATTATTATTAGCTTTGCTCTTTTCTCCAAATTTTCCAATAATATTTTTGTGTGTCTCACAATCATTTCCTACTCTGCTATTTAGATCCCCAACAAGAACCAACTTTTCCTTTTTCATTGGGTCAGTTGATTTTTCTAAAGCATCAAAAACTTCCTCCACTTCTACCTTAATAGAACCTTCTGTGGGACCATAGGCACAAATAAGTCTCGTTGTCTACTTCCCTATTCTCATATTTGCCCACATTACTCTACTTGAGACTGACTGCCATTCAAGAAGATTAGCCTCGTATTTTGTGTTGAATACTATGGCTACGCCTTCTTTTCCTTGATTGTCATTTCCTGAATATAACATTTTGTATTTATTGTTCAGAAAGATCTCACCAGTTTTTGTCTTTTTTGTTTCAGTCACTCCTATTATGTCGATCAGGTACTTATCTAATTCCTCAGCTAGCTCCATTTCTTTGCTATTCAGGCTTCTTATGTTGATAGTACCGATCTTTACCTGTGGTGATGTTGAGTTGGGGTGTGTTTTCAGATTTGTTCCAGTAGCTGACTTTTTACTGTTCGCCCTGGTTCCCTGGCGAAAACAACGGGGGCCTTGTTTAACCGGGCGATGCCCCAGCCGGCATGAAATTTTGTCATGTTGTACCATCATTTTTTATTTTGGTTTAACCAATAAGAATACAATTTGGTTGGCTAAATCCCAAATTGCCTAAATAATTAATTTTTACAATAATTTGATAATTAAAGGTAAACTATAATTATTGAGAGCAATGTAAGACATAAAGTATGCTGCCCAACGAGCGATTTTGGCATTTTACAAAATGCGTCTCTGATTAATGTTTATAATTTATAAACTATTATCATTAAAATTTTATTTGTCTATTAAAAATCCAAAAATAAGTACACAATTAAAAACAAAGTCAAAAATTGTCCAAAGTCACTTAAACACAGAATACACAATACACTCGATATGTTTCACGTTCAAAATTGAAATGACACCGAAAAAAATGTATGAAGTGTATATCACGCTGTTTCGTCTATCCAAATTCAAAGCGGAATTTAAGAAAACGAACAGCGTAATATTCACCTACGTTTCAGACTAAATATTTGGATAAATCAGTGTTTCCGAAAATTCAGATATCTGTGTACCCTTTCTTTAATTTTCATTATTATAAAGTACCTTATCAAAATACCCTTATCATAATAATAATAATAAATAAAAATATATTTCATTCTAAATGTCTGTTTTATTTGAATTTAGATGTACATTTAAGCAAAAAACAAGTAAAGATTTATTTTTAATAGAACAAAATTTTAAAGATACTATACATTTTTACTTTATATAAATAATTTATCATCAATGAAAGGTGAAATTGCTTATTTCTATATCTGCTATATTGCTCTCTTTTGTGCGTTTTATAAATCCTGTCTTTAACCAATGATCCATACTTAAGAATTTGAAAGCTGAAAAAATTACCATATTTACTCAAATATAACTCGCACTTTTTTCCCAGAATTAAAGCTAAAAAATCTTGGTGCGAGATATATGCGGGGATTTTCAAAAACTAAAGTTTTTCAGGGGAAAAAAAACTGAAAATGGGTATGACTTACCAAGGAGCTTCTATTCTCCATCACTTTTTCTGTGTTCGGGAGCGGTTTCCTTGTGTGCAACATCAAAGTTATCTACCCAAATAGAGTCATCTTCTTTCCTATTATATCAAACAAAAATTGCCAGTAATTTAAGACTTGAGATACGTAATCAACAATCCTTGACAAATTACTAATGAGAAGTGAAAGATGTGCGTGATTGTAGGCCAGTAGATAAAAAGCAGCTGTTAAGAAGTGCATATCATTGGTGTGGTATTAATAAAATATCGCACGACCCCAAACAAAAAGCAAGCTGACAATTGAATGGAAAAATACTAATTCTCTTTTTCCATAATATCTTAAATACATTCACTATATATTTCTTAGTTTTAACACTTTCATGACGGGGTAGTGTCAAGCAACACCATATGTTGCACCGGTAACATGTGATTTTGCTTGAGTATATATGGCAGTTTCTGTTGGAGGGGAGATGTGATTCATTAGTTAGTGTTTATATTCCCAGTTGTCTCCAATTGCTCTATTTGTTGAGAAATATGTTACACAATCTGCAAATGTCTGTGAACCTTATTCATTGACATGATAAAACTAATTGTTTTTCGTGTTTCTGTAGTATAGTTGCTGTTGTGGAGGACGTATTGTTTACTGCAGGGAGCGAGTTATCGCTCCAACATGGAAATCGGGGCGATAGTGCAATTTGAGTAGGAGAATTCATGCATAATATAATATAATTTAATATACAGAGCGGCCATAGCATAACTTTCCCTTTTTGAAGGCATCTGTAGCCAAAACCAATAAACGGAATGAGACCAAATTTTATATTGATACTTTTGAAGGCATGGGGAGATGATTTCTGTGAAAAAAATATTTAGTATCAAAATCGCCAATAGGGGAAATTTTGGTGCTACTGGAGCCAAAAATAAGTTATGTCGAAATGTTATTATTGAATAATAACATTTCGACACTGTAAGCGACAGCCATGTCACTCATTCCAGCTGGATATGTAGTGCGTTATAATAAGAATAATAATAATTAAACTAAAACAACAACTTGCGAGAGATACAGCAATTAATGTAGTGATTGAATTCACAGGAAATAATGTTTTATTAATCAGGATCAGGGTCCCCTTGACCACATACATGATTTTCAGTGTGGGACATCCTCTACAGCTGAGCGTAAGGAGTCTGATTGGATGTTCATAACAGCTCGTTTTATGTTCTCTTTCAAGACATGCAAGTTGGGAACGCCACCAACATACACAACGGATTTCAAATAATACCCCCTCCCCACAGCCACAAGTCACATGGAGTGATGTCCGGGGGTCGATTCGGCCATGCCATTTGAAAGAACTGACTGATAACCTTCTCATTACTGAAATGCTGACGTAAAAGGTGCTGTACTGAATGTTCAACTTGTGGCCGTGCTCCATCCTGCATAAAAATTATGGAGTCCAAACATCGTCTTTGCTGCAGTGCAGGAATGACAAAATTTTCCAGCATTCGTCAATAAATCTCTCTAGTAATGAAGCAGGTTACAGGACCTGTAGGGTAATACGCTCAAAAGAGTATGGTTCTATCATGAAATCAGCTGTGAAGCCACACCACGCGGTTACTTTTGGAGAATGGAGTGGTACTTGCTGGATCGCTTAGGAATGTTCAGATGCCCAAATTCTGCAGTTGTGAGTGTTGACTGACCCATTCAGATAAAAATGAGCCTCATCACTTCACAATATTCTCCAAGGCCAGTTTCTTATTCAAGAAACTAAATAAGTTACTTGATGAAACCCCTTCCTTAGATGAAGAAACAATTAAAAAACTTAGGACATACCATGCTAGACCTCCTAGAATATATGGCTTACCTAAGCTTCACAAGAATAATGTTCCACTCAGACCCGTTGTAGATTCTATTAGCAGCCCTACTTATAAGTTATCAAGATTTTTATCTAACCTCCTCCGTCCTCACATAGGCCACTCAGCCTCATCATTTAAAAATTCCACAGTTTCATGCAGAGACATTCAACTGTTAAAAACTGACATGTTAATTAGCTTCGACATTGTCTCCCTCTTCACTAACATTCCCCATAAAGAAACAGTAGAGTTAACTCAAAAATTTCCCCGTCTGATATTCATGAATTATTCAAATTTATTACTTCTGGTTACTTCACTTGGAAAGGAAAAATTTACATGCAAGAGGAAGGTACAGCAATGGGATCACCCTTATCACCAAACTTAGCAAACCTGTTTCTAGAATACCTTGAAGAAAAAATTTTCACCTTTGAACCCAAACAAAAAATTTGGCAAATTTGGCTATGATATGTCGACATCTTTGCAGTCTGGGATCATTCCGAACAAGAATTACACCTGTTTCTAGATAAAATAAACATTCTTCAATCTCACATCAACTTTACACTAGAAAAAGAATCTCCCCAGGGTATCTCCTTTCTGGATTTACACATTCAAAGAAAAGAAGATGGTTCTATTGCCCCGTCTGTCTATCGCAAGCGTACATTTTTAGGTTGCTACATTCACAATTCTTCCGCTCATCATTCATCTCAAATGATTCTGCTCCTCTTAAGAATCTCTAAACCAAGAATTAGAAATAATCAAAAATACAGCCATACTAAATGGATACAATCTTAAAACAACTCAAAAAATCATCGTTTCGGTCACTTCCCCACACAACAACCTAGACAAGAAGAAGCCTGTAGGATTCCCATACCTTATGTCAAAGGCATCTCCGAACGTCTTTCAAAAATTATGAAGAAATACAATCTTGCCACTACCTACAAACCCATCAACCAGATCTATAACTTGTTACCTTCTCCTAAAGACAAACACGCCAGGTAACACCGCTGATGTTACCTGGCTTGTAGGAGGTCCCATGCTCCTGCAAGTTGTCTTACTATGAACAAACAGATAGATCTGTTCAGAAACGCATTTCGGAACATCAGGACCACATTCATCTTTTCGAACTGCAGAAATCTGGCTTCGCTCAACACAGAGTTGAAAACCCAAACCATAGGATCCGTTGGGAAAAGACAAAACTTTTACATACATCTTTATATAAAGAAAGTGCTGAAGCCCTACTACACAGACCAAATTTAAACCGTAATGACGTTCTTGCTATTCCTAAAGTATGGGAAATTGTCATACAAAATTGTGTAAAATAATCTCTATATATGTTATCTTTTTTTTTTTTTTTTTTCAGTTATATTTTAATTTAATTCTATAACACGCTACTGCATGCATATTGGGATTCCATTGTAATCAGGCGTCTTAACTGTATGTTATTCCTAGTATTGTTTGAATTACTGTACTGAGGATGTCCCAAGACACTTGGGATGAAATATTTACATATTAAAACTTATCACTGTTGTTAGTACGTGTGTTTTTTAGTAAAGGATCTTTTGGAATTCAATAAAGGGCTTATTGTCGGTACCTGTTTGACTGAGGCCACAATTTTGAAAACAGTAGATCTGACAATACTATTAATTACCTTTCAAAAGGTAAGATATCTTGGTTCTTTAATCACTGAAAAAAATGCTTGTCTAAGAAGCATAAGTTTGATCCTAAGACAGTCTGTCAGGAATGAGATCATTATCATCTTAAATGACTTGTACATATAAACAGCACTCCCTGTATGCAACAGTTGACTGAAACATTTAATGAAGGCTATTTCCCATGCATACTGAACTATACGCAGGGAATTGAACAGGATCGGTATTAGCAGTCACTTGCTTGTGCTGAAACCACTGGAGTTTCTAATTCAGTGGTCGGTATGTGTATAATTGTTTTCAAAGGTAACAATAAAATTCTGATTAAATAAAGCTTTACAAATAATATCCTTAAGCAATCAATGATAATAGCAGTCCAGTGGAGATTCTTGTATAGACTGAAGCAAATAAGATTCTAAAGAAGTTTCATTTAAAAAAATATGTATTTATAGAAGGCATGAATTCCTGATCATTACTAAATTGATAAATAAAATCATCTGACATTGTCTTAACTAACAATCTATAAATTTCAAATTTTCTCTGTGATTTAATTGCATTGAAGGATTTATAAGGTGGAACAGATAAAAGATCCATATGGAAGTTTTGCTCACTGTCAATTAATAAGTTGACCACCCTTGAAGCAAAAAGTCACTCTTCTTCTTTTGTGATTCATCTGGCCTTCACCCATCCTACACAGATAGAGCATTACCCTCAGTAGCATGTTTAGATGATCGATGAGCAGAAGGGAAAGAATGAGGGCTGTGGGAACACAGAAATGCACCTTAGTCACAATTATAAGATACAGCAGGTAGTGCCGATGATGATAAGGACACTGATGTTGCTTCTTGCAGTGATATTCTAAGCGAGAATAGTTCCTTTATAATACTTATTTCCGATGTAGCTAGCAAAAAAAAATTACTTATCAGGGTGGAATGTACTATGAAATAGAATGTCCTATCTCCTAATCTCTGCAATATACATTTTTTCACTCTTTCCCTACAAACAGCATTCCTTTAATCATATCCTGAGATCACCTATCTCTTCCATCTCTTGGAATAGTTTCATGTGCAGTATACAGCTTTACACTTTTGCACTCTAAACCAGTGCTTTCCAAACTTTTCATGTTGGTGACACACTTTTTAGATGAACATAATTTCGCAGCACAGTAATTCAGTCTGATGTGCCTCTCATGGGTCACATGGCCAGATCGGATGTAGTTTAAGTATATGCTTTTACAATTCTATTTTGTATAACTTTTAGAAGGGTTTATTTAAAAACCTCTTCCTGTTCATTCGATACCGGGTTAATAAAAATTCACTATTTATAGTAAGTTATTAATCATTTACTATAAATAGTTGAAATAGTTGAAACCTTTTGTTGAACCAACCATTGAAGGAGTGCCATCTGTGCATATTCCTACACAATTTAACCATAGCAAATTATTTTCCTTCATGAAGCAATCTACTGTTTTAAATATATCTTCACCTCTAGTTTTCATTGGAAGTTCTAGACAACACAAGAATTGCTCAATAATTGTGTTAGTATGAATGAAATGTATAAAAACGAGTAATTGTGTTTTAATTAAAGCATCTGCACAATTTAGCTTCTGTTTACATTTACTGTCACTCATACTAGAATGAACTATAGAAAACTCAAACGAAACTGATGGTGATGGTGATGGTTGCATGCAAGTCGGTATAGACTCAGGGACGGGGGAGCGGGGTTCCGAGCCGTTGACCAAATATCTTCTCTAACGGTGCTAACTAAAAGTCACCCCAGTACTTTGCAAAATGGATTCCGCTGTGGAAATTTTCATTGATTATTCTGTTTAACGCTTTATGTTTGCGCGACACACCTTCACACTGCAGCCAACACACTGACGTGTCACGACACACAGTTTGGAAAGCTCTGAATCTAGACAGTACTATTTATTTATCCAATCTTAAGTTCTATATAAATGATTCTGAAGAAATCAGTAACTTGATATCATCAGCACAAAGTGGAGCATTGCCTATCTTTCCACAGGAGAAGATACTGAAAGGGGGGAAAGTTAGGCATATTGGTGTTTAATGCCAAGATGAAAGGAAAAAAGACCAATATCGAGGTGAATTGATGTTAATTAGTATCTTCAAGGAAGCATAGAAATAATGCTATGTTATTGATGGAGTATTATGATATCTTGTTCTCCCCTCCTCCAAAAAAAAAAAAAGTGTGTTTTATCAGAATAGTTTTCTTGACCTTCCGTGAGAATTTTTTCATTACTATTGTCCAATAAATAGCAAAAGATTTTAATTTATGAAATAATTGTTCTGACTTTTATAGATATGTCAAGCAAGGCTTTCACCACAGTAAGAAAAAAAGACAAGAAAATAGGTAAGTGTACTTTCCAAAAAGGTAATTTCACAAATAATGGACAATCTAATATTTTGTTTTCAGATGTTTGGCATTGTTATTTTAACACTTCATAAAATTATAATTGAAAAATGTTATTTAACAAAGTATAAACCATTACATTTTATGGCTTTGATCTCTCTCTCTCTTTGCACAATTTTCTTCACCAGCTCCTTTATTTTCTGGCATTCAAACTGATATTTGTTTATTGGAGAACAACATTCATCCTCTAAGTGTTGAGAAGAGAGGTTAGCATGAATAGCATGCTCCCCCCCCCCCCAACTGCATATCGTTACCTTATAAAAACAATCTTATTACAAACAGAAATACCGTTTCATCCGAGTTGATCTGATTATTTTTGTGTGTTAAAATTGTTGAAGCAAGCCCACATTTTATTGTGGATAACAATTTATTATCATCATTATTATTACTACATCACACCTGCAAGGAGGGCCAAAGACTCATCGCATGGGGGGGGGGGGTGGTAACCACTCCACTTAATCCACCAATTGCAGTGAACTGCAACTACCATCGTCATCTACATCAATGACATCTACTGGCCAACTGCACTAGTATTTTTACAGACAGTCTTATCAGCTTTTTGGCTGGAGAACAGACACGCAAACCAGTCAGCCAACCAGGTCGGCATTTTATTAATGAAACATTCATCCTGAGATTTGGCACATGGTTTCCTTCAATGATTTAAATATGAACTATATTTTAGTGACTGTTAATATTGTGCATAGTAATTTCTTTTAACATTGCCAAATTTAGTGAAGATTGTCACACTGTTTCCTTTAGTGGTATTATACCTATCTCGCTTAGCATATGTTTCAAAGTGCTTTGGCTGTCCAGAAAAGTTGTCCAGTTAGGTTATTTTGGCCATTCATTATCATTATAAACATAAAAAATAAATAAATAGAAATGATTAATATGATTTTTGCTTTCAAAACAAGCTTGTTAAGTTTGGTATACAGAATATATATAATGCCTGCCGAGTGGTTAGCGTATCCGCTCTTCAGCCAAAAGGCTGTGAGTTTGAATCCCACCATGAGCACGGATGTTTGTGATTGTCTGTGAAAAAATACTAGTAATGGTGGTGGGAAATAGATGACGTTGGTGGTGGAGATGAGACCTGTAGAATAGGTACCTCCCTCGATGAGTCTTTGGACTCCCTGGAGGTGTCATTAATAATAAGAATTATTATTCATTATGTGACACATAATAAGACATTAAATGTACAAATATCTGAGTTATCTTTGTATATGTTGTGTGCTAGTTTTAGCCACCAAGTAACATTAAACTTTAAATTTTCACTTCATCATTTTTGTATTATTTTGTGGATATTTAATTTATATTATTACTAATTAAATATTTTACGCTAAAACCTTACACACACACACACACACAAATATGTCCCAAATGTATGTTCATTTTAAATATTAGCATTTGCAAACTTAATCTTTTAAATTAATTGATTTCTTTCACTTTATTAAACTTTGAAGTAAAGTTATGATAAGTAAAGATTGAAGCAATTGTGAGAATGTTATTATTTCAGAGTCTCGTCTTAAAATTCCCACTGGAAGATGACTTTCTTACCGATTCCTTCATTCACTTCTCTTGTTTCCATTTAACAAAGTTGTTTTACTTTTCTCCTGTATGTCTGCTGCTTCCATAAATCTTCCCAATTGCATGACGAATTAGAAGTATATCTTGTGGTTTTCTGTTACTCATGGTGTATATGCTTGCACAAAAAAAGCTTAATATGTTTTTTCTTTTCTGTGAATTTTAGTAAAGGTGCTCATTTAAAACTTAGTGGAGAAATTACTCTTAGAGGATATGTTTTACACTTTTTGGCATTTTTTATAAACAAAAATCAGTATTTAACAGAAGATAATTTTACTGCTACAATCTGCTGATATTGGACAACTAAAAAACTTTAAGCTGATTAACTTAGATTATTTTTAAAACTTTCTTACGTACTTCTTTTCAATGTGATATCCATTTTTATCCTTGCCAAATTACTCATTTGTTGATTGCAGAGGCAAATAATTAACTAATGGCATGACAGTCATATCAGTTTGCTTTTAACACCGCATCAGAAGGGGTTGCTTAATGGTCAAAGCCAAATAACTGAGAGGAGACCTCCACATCGGCTTTCAGGAATGCAGAGAACACACTGGGGCTTCTGATCTAATGCCCAATCCTCACATTCACATGGTGCACCCTGTTAGTAAGTATCTACTGAATGAACGAGGATGGGCTGGAAATTTGGGACTTAGCCGACCAAATTGTACTCTATTGGGTTGAACCACAAATGCATTTCATGGTACAACATGAGAGATCTCATGCTGGCTGGAGCGTTACCCAGTTGAGCAAGGGCCCTGCTGTTTTCGTCAGGTAACTTTTGCAAACAGTGAAAATTCAGCAACTGGAATAAGCTCCAACTGAACATCTAGTAGAAAAAGAATAACCCCGAAATCAGAAGAACTGAAGATAGGAACCATCAGTATAAGGAATATTAATGGAAATGACGTTTAATGGAGTGCTTAAGGGTCAAAGCTGTATAACTGAGGGAAAGACCTCCACATAGCCTTTAAAGGAATGTGGAGAACCGACCAGGGCTTCTGACCTAATGTCCAATCCTCACCTTCTCGTGGTGCACCCTGTTGGGTATCTACTTGGATACTGAACGAATGAGGATGGGCTAGCAATTTGGGATTTAGCCGACCAAATTATATTCTTATTGGCTTAAATCGATATACAAAATGATGGTGCAACATGACAAAATTTCATGCTGGCTGGGGCATCGCCAAGTTAAACAGGGAACCAGGGCTAACAGCGAAAAGTCAGCTACTGGAACCAATCAGAAAGCACACCCCAACACAACATCACCACAGTTAAAAATCGGTACTATCAACATAAGATGCCTGAATGGCAAAGAAATGGAGCTAGCTGAGGAATTAGATAAGTACCAGATCAACATAATAGCGTTGACTGAAACAAAAAAGACAAAAACTGGTGAGATCCTTCTGAGCAATAAATACAAAAATTTTATATTCAGGCAATGACAATCGAGGAAAAGGAGTAGCCATAGTATTCAACACAAAATACGAGGCTAATCTTCTTGAATGGCAGGCAGTCTCAAGTAGAGTAATGTGGGCAAATATAAGAATGGGGAACTGGACAATGAGACTTATTTGTCCCTATGGTCCCACAGAAGGTTCTACTAAGGTAGAAGTGGAGGAATTTTTTGATGCTTTAGAAAAAGCAACTGACACAATGAAAAAAGAAAAGTTGGTCCCTTGTTGGGGATCTAAATAGCAGAGTAGAAAATGATTGTGAGACATACAAAAATATTTTAGGAAAATTTGGAGAAAAGAGCAAAGCTAATAATAATGGCAAATATCTGTTGGATTTCTGCTCAGGACATGGACTGGTTATTACTAAGACCATGTTCCAACATAAAAATGTGCACAAATTCACATGGAGAGAAGAGGCAAGGAATAAGAAAAATCTCATCCACTATGTTATTATAGTGATGTTTTCTCCCTGGTGCAGGACACCAGAATGTACAGAGGATTTGAAATTGGAAGTGATCACTATTTAGTCTTGAGCATTATAAAATTAAATTTCATATTGCAAGGAATAACATGTAACAAAGTTTTAAAGCGAATAACAGTTGAGCAGCTCTCAGATGTGAACTGTAGACTAAAATACACAAAGATTATTGAAGAAAAAATGAGAGTTTGAGAACAGGAATCAAACCTTGGAGATTCAGTGGCAAGCCTTGAAGAAAGCCCCAATTGATTCAGCTAGAGAGTCATGTGGTGAAGTTGTCTGCAAGGATAGAAAAATTAGAACTCCATGGTGGACACAGGAAGTTAAAGAGGCAGTGAAGAAAAAGAAGAAAGCATATCAAAAGTTCCTGGCAAATAAGTCAGTTTGTGTTCTTAGAGAATACAGAGACAAATGCAAGAATGCTAAACACTGTGTAAAACTAGCTAAACAAAAGTCATGGGAGGACTTTGGAAAGAATATAGAAAATAAATATCAAGAAGGTGGCAAAATATTCTAGAGGTTGTTGAAGAAGCTTAGGAAAGGAGGAAAGAGTGCTGTAAAAGGAGTTAGAGATGATAAAGGTGACATGAAAAAGTGAGAAAAAGATATCCTTAAAGTATGGAGCAATTACTTTGAAAAACTGCTAAATGAAATACGCAGTGAGAGCACAGTGGTAAAAAACACTCTACAGGCATGCAGTCAGGAATACATATCCATACTTGAAGTAGAAAAAGCCATTCAAGGCTTGAAATGTGGAAAGGCAGCAGGAGTAGATGATATTCGACCAGAAATACTGAACTATGGTGGTATAAAAGTCTTACAATGGCTGCACTGCATAGTTCAGAAAGCCTGGACAGAGGGATGAATTCCCGATGAATGGAGTAGAGCTCTCATAGTAGCCATATATAAAAAGGGAAATAAAACTGAATGTGAGAATTACAGAGGTATTTCCCTACTGAGTGTTCCTGGCAAGATCTATGCAATTATACTTGAGAAACGATTGAGAAGAATTGTCTAAGAAAAGCTGGGTGAAGAACAAGCTGGATTCAGGCCAAGTAGAGGCTGTCAGGATCAGATCTTCACTTTACGACAAATAGTCGAGAAAGCATGGGAATATAACAAAGATCTGTACTTAAGTTTTGACAATTTGGAAAAGGCATATGACAAGTGCCTTTTGACAAGAGAGAAGCTATTCAATACGCTACAGTTATATGGTGTCAATGGGGCATTATATCAAGCAATACTAAGTCTTTATTTGAGTTGTAAGTCAGCAGTTAGAATTGAAGGAATACAGGAAGATGTTAAATCAGGTGTGAGGCAAGGATGTACATTATCCCCTTTGTTATTCATTATCTATATGGATCACATTATGAAGGAAAGTGGTATTAAACATGATATCAAAATTTTAGATATTAATGTCAGCTCTTTGCTTTATGCGGATGATGTTATACTTCTAAATATATCTGCTACAAGTCTGCAAGATTCTCTGACTAAATTGAATAACTTTTGTAATAGATATGGAATGAAGGTCAGCAATAAAAAGACAAAGGCAATAAAAATAGGCAGAATCATTGAAAATGTCAGCTGTGTTGTGAATGGAGAACCCGTGGAACAAGTAAAACATTTCAGCTACTTGGGCACATTCAATTGACTTCCCATCATACCAGCTTTGCTGGTATGATGGGAAGTCAATTGAATAAATTCATATGGAATAAGAGAGAAATTAGTCGGAACATTAAATTAGCTGTATACAAGACAGTGTTCAAGCCAGTTTTAACTTATGGATCTGAGAGCTGGGTCAGAAGTAAAACACTTGACTATAGACTAGAGACTGCAGATATAAGAGTCCTGAGAAAGATTAGAGGCGTGAACAGATGGCATCAATGGCAATATCATATTAAAAACGAGGATATTAGGAAAGAACTTTACATTGTCAGCATCCACGATGCGTTAGCAGAGCTAATCTCGCATTGTATGGTCACTTACAATCCGAGATCCGGTCACAATAGAATGGGAGAGGAAAGATTAGCAAAACAAGTGTTCTCTGCCAGGTTGGCAGGAAAACGACCCAGAGGAAGACCAGGATATAGGTGGATTGATATGGTACAAAGTGTCTTAGGAGATAGAAATATAAGATCTGATAATGTTGGAGTCTTGACAAGTAACAGACTGATTTGGAGGAAAATTGTAGATAGGAAGTTAGTAGTGATGTAATTTTTTCATGTAGTACTATCATATCCTGTGCACCCCTTGAGATACATGGCAGGAATTTGATGATGATGATGATGAAGTTTAACTTGCAGAAGAATTGGAAAAGTATCATTTGGACATAATTAGCATTACTGAGATAAAGAAGAACAAAAACAGGTGAGATCTTACTAAATAAATATAAGATGCTATTTTCAGAGAATAATGATCAAGGAAAAGGATGATGTAGCGATAGCATTCAACACCAAACATGAAGATAAACTTCTTGATTACAAGTCAGTTTCAAACAGAGTTATACTGGCAGGCTTCAAAATGGGGAAATGGACAATGAAACTTATTTGTGCCTATATCCTGCAGAAGGTTCTTACAAGGAAGAAGTGGAGGAATTTCTTGAGTCATTAGAACAGGAAACTGGCATAAAGAAAATGGGAAAAGTGGTCGTTGTTGGAGGTTTGAACAGCAGAGTAGGAAATGAATCCCACCAGGCATATAGGAACATTTGAAGAAAAGGGCAAAGCTAATAATAATGGTAGGTATTTACTGGACTTCTGCTCAGGACACAGATTAGTCATTACTAACACCATGTTTCAACATAAAGATGTGCCCGATTTCACATGGAAAGAAGAAATAAGAAAAGCCTCATTGACTGCGTCATTGTCAACAGTGATATCTTCATGCTTGTTCACGTTGCAATAGTACAGAGGATTTTAAATTGGAAGTGGCCATTACTTAGTACTAAGCAGGATATAAATGGATATCACATTGAAAATCACAATATGTAAGAAAGGTTTAAAAAGTATTAAAGTTGTACAGCTCTTACAAGTAAATGGTAGACTCATCTATACAAATATTATTGAAGAAAAATGAAAAATTGAAAACAAGAACCAAACCTTGGAGTCTCAGTGGGATTGATTGATTCAGCTAGGGAGATATGTCATGAAGTTGTCTGCAAGGTTAGAAAAATAAGAACACCATGGTAGACACAAGAAGTTAAGGAAGCATACCAAAAGTTCGTAGCACGTAAGTCGGCAGATGCCAATAAAGAATACAGAGACAAATGTAAGAAAGCTAAACAAAAGTTATGGGAAGACTTTGGTAAGAACGTAGAAAATAAATATCAAGAAGGTGGCAAAATATTCTGGAGGCTGTTGAAAAAGCTCAGAAATGGAGGAAATAGTGCTGTTAAAAGGAATTAGAGGTGATAAAGGTGACATGAAAAGTAATGAGAAAGATATCCTTGATGTATGGAGTAATTTCTTCGAAAAATTGCTAAATAAACAAACATTGATGACAGCACAATAGCAAAAAACACTCAACAGACATGCAATCAGGAATACATATTCATACTTGAAGTAAAAAATGCCATCAAAGGCCCGAAATGTAGAAAGGCAGCTGGAGTAGATGATATTCGACCAGAAATGCTCAAGTATGGAGGTATGAATGTTTTGCAGTGGCTACACTGCATAATTTAGAGGGCCTAGTCAGAAGGTCGAATTCACAATGATTGGAATAGGACACTCATAGTACCCATCTATAAAAATGGAAATAAAACTGAATGTGAGAATTAAGAGGAATTTCTCTACTAAGTGTTCCAGGTATGAGTTATGCAAGCATATTTGAAAATAGGTTGAGAAGTATTGTGGAAGAGAAGCTTGAAGATGAACAAGCTTGGTTCTGACCAAATAGAGGTTGTTAAGATCAGATTTTCACTTTAAGAGAAATCGTGGGAATATGACAAGGATCTGTACTTAAGTTTTGTTGATCTGATCTGGAAAAAGGCATACAACAAGATACTCAGAGAAAAACTTTTCAAAAACACTACAATTATATTGGGCAAATAGAACATTATACAGACAATATATAGTCTATATTTAAGTTGTCAGTCAGCATTTAGAATTGAAGGAAATACAGGAAGATTGTTTGATATAAAATCAGGGGTAAGACAAGAATGTACATTATCTCCACTCTTATTCGTCATCTATATGGATCACATTATGAAATAAAGTGGCATCAAGCCTGATATTAGAATTGGAGATGTCAAACTTGGTTTTTTTTTTTTGCTTTGTGCAGATGATGATGATGTACTCCTAAATACATCTAGTGCAGGTCTCTAAGTGTCACTAACTAAATTGAACAACAGCTGCAACAAACTTGGTATGAAAATCAGCAATAAAATAACCAAAACTATTAAAATAGACAGAGCATAGAAAACTTCAATTCCATTCTAAATGGAGATCCTATGGAACAAGTAAAATATTTCAACTCTTAGGACACTGATTTTAGTGAAGATTGCAGGTTAAATCTGGAAACAAACAAACAAAGATGACATGGTGGTTAGCCAGCTGAATAAAATTATATGAAATAAGAGAGAAAGTAATCAAAACTCAGAGTTCTCAGTGTTGGGTTAGAAATAAAGCACTTGATCAAAGACTAGAGACCACAGATATGAGGGTTCTGAGAAAAATTAGGGGAGTGAACAATGGCAGAATCATATTAATAATGAAGATATTATAACTGCTCGGCCAACCATGCTGCCGTGGTTGGAGAGCAGATATGCTAACCACTTGTGGGTTCAAATCCTGCCATGGGTATGGATGTTTGTGATTGTCTGTGAAAATACTAGTAGTGGTGGTTTGCAGTAGATGATGATGGTACTCGCAGTTCGTTATAGTTGGTGGATTGAGTTGTGGAGGCGGAGAGTTGTAGAGTATGTGCCCTCCCTCGATGAGTCCTTGGATTCCTCAGAAGTGTCACGTAATAATAATAATAAATATTAGAAAGGAACTTGACATTATTAGCATTCAAGAATGTGTCAGCAGAGCTAATCTAAGGTGGCATGGCAACTTTAAATAGAATGGGTGAAGAAAGGTTGGCAAAACAGGTGCTTAATGTCAGGATTTCAAGAAAAAGACCCAGAGGAAAACCGATGTCTAGGTGGATTGATTCGGTTTGAAGTGCCATAGAAGCATGGAATGTTAGATATGACAATATTGGAGCTCACAAGTAACAGGTTGATTTGGAAGGAAATTGTTGGTAGGATTTTAATAATAATGTAAACCTAAGCATGTAATCTGTTATAGTAACCCAAACATCCCTTGTGGGTACATATCAGGAAATTGAATGGTGGCCACACTAAAAAGTTTTACCTAAATTAATGATTGACTGTTAACATTCAGCAATCACTAAGAATTGTGCAGTTGGATCTGGTGATAGGATCAGAAAATCTGTTCATAGCAAAGATGGCCACATTGCCTCTTACTAGATAGAGTAATCACCTGGGAGATTGTGAAACATGGAATTTTTATTTAAGAGATGTGTATGCGAAACTATGTGGTAGGTCATCGTGACAAGCTCGGGCCTCAGCTTGAAACAGTTTCATGGATGTTAACAATCTATGAGAGATAGTCAAGAGGTGTGAGGGGAAACAATATCAGATAACATACCCAACGTCGGGAGGGTAGATCACGTAGGAGTTAGATGAATAGTATCATTAAGGAGGAGCTTTAAAAAAAAAAAATGTTGTGAAGAGTATATAAGGAGGAAAGTTATCAGTAAACTCATGAGCAGTACAAGGCTCAATCAAGAAAGGTGACCAGAATAGTAAGTAAGGCAAAAATCAGATTGAGAAGAAAAATTAGTCATGCAATTGAAAGAAAAATTTACTTGCCACATACCAAAGAGTTCTTTTGGTATGTGGCAAGTAAAAGGAAAGATAACTTCAGCTTGTTCTGATGGTAGCAATATTATGGAAGCAGACAAAATGGGTATTGAGTGCCCACTTTGATAAGGTTTATAGCCAAGTGAAGATGCGGATGTGACAGGAATTGATATGAAGAAGGCTATCCAGTGCGATCTATCGTGAATTGCATTGATTCTCCTACCTATCGAATTGCAAAAATCTTGTCACGATCCTTAAGTGCTCTCTCACTGGACATTCCAGATCCTACATAAAAAATTCAACAGATTTTCTTGAAAAAATCAAAGATAGTAAGTTAGTAATGATGTTAATTTTTCATGTAGTACTGTCATATCCTGTACACCCCTTGAGGGTACATGACAGGAATTTGATGATGATGATGAAGAGTGAGTTGTTAGTCTGTTTCGACATTGTTTCTCTATTTACCAATATTCCATTAGCTGACACAGTCACATTATTATATGAAGATTACCCTCCAGATAGAGCCAAGATTTTCAAATTTGTTATCCATTCAGGTTATTTCATCTGGAAAAACAAGATCTACAAACAAGTTGAAGGTACTACCATGAGTAGCCCTGTCTCCACCTTTGGCAAACTACTTTTTGAAACAATTCAAAGACACTGTTTTCATCCATTCATCCTCAACCATCTCTTTGGTATCGTTATGTCGATTATGTTTTTGCTATTTGGTCACATACTGAAGATGAGCTTTCCACATTTCTACAACAGATAAATAGCCTTCACCCAATATTCAATTCATCATGGAAAAATAAAATTCTGGTACTTTACCATTCTTGGACATTCTCCTTACTCGAACTTCTTCTGGTACCTTATCTACAAGTGTCTTTCGAACGCCCACATTTACTGGCAGATACATTCATAAAAAGTCTGCTCACCACACATCGCAAAATTTTGACATTCTTAAATCTCTAATTAATAGAGCACATAAAGTTTGCTCTTCTCCAGTAATCTTACAACAAGAACTTTCCATCATTAAAAAGTTAATGGAATCGAATAATTACATCCCCAATCAAATCCAACAGATAATTGAATCTCATGTTCCAATACCCAAGGCTTCTTCAACAGGCCACAGAGTTCCAATCCCTTAGATTCCAGGAATCTCAGAACCTATAGGTAGAATTTTGAAAAAGTTCCAATTGATTCCCACGTATGTTCCTATCAACAAAATTTCCTCTTTATTGCCTTCTACAAAGGATAACTGTCATCTATGTTCGTTTACCAAATACCATGTGAATGCGATGTTTCTTGTTTTGGACAAACTGCCCATTCTTTGGGGGAGAAAAAGAATTAAGGAATATCAATATTATATTGAATACAACAAATCTTAGAAGTCTGGTCTAGCACAACACAGTATTAACACTACTCATAATATCCAGTGGGATAAAGCTATTCTCCTCCATAGATGCAGGTTCAAATATGAATGCCTTTTTAAAGAAAGTTGTGAAGCTATTTTACACCGACAGAATTTAAATCGAAATGATTGTCTCTCTCTCTCAAAGATCTGGGAGATCTTTATTTTATGTAATCAATAAAAAAAACCAATTATCTTAAAGATCAAAAATTATTATTTTCTATCATTTCCTAGCATGCGGCAACAATTGTATTTTAATAGGAATATTCGTTACTTGTATTCTATTCCTATAACTGTCTGTGTGACACTGAAGATGTACTATTAGTTTTAGTATGAAATATCTGTACCTTTATTAATTAAAAGTTATTACTGTGGTCTTATGTGTTCTTTTAATAATAAGACAAGAGGAACTGAAAGTACTTATGATATTGTAGAATCTCAGTGAAATTACATCCATGGGATTAGATGGGATATTAGACAAATGTGCAATCTGAATTTGCATGGCCTCTGACTAATCTATCAAGGGAACAAAAGGAGGGCAAAATAGTTCTGTTGCAGTAGCAAATCATAGATCGATCACCATTTCGGGAGTGTAGTAAAAGTATTAGAAAAAATGGACAATAACAGAATTCAGGTGGATAAGAATATGTGATACTTGAGGTGAGGTGGGGTGGGTAGTATAGCTTTGCGAATAGTAGGTCATGCATTAGTAATCTAATAACTTTTATGATAGTGACAGCTGAATTGAATAAAGGAATGGCTACATGATAATGCTGGATTTTGCAAAAGCATTTGATGTTGCATGGAATACTCTTATGCAAATCAAAATAAATGGGGATGAATATTAAACTGGTAATATGAATACAAAGGTGGTTAATGAATAAATACCAAAGAGTTGTAATATATCTAGGAGAAAGCAGGTGACTAGTGAGATGTGTCACAAGGGTGTGACACATCTCACTAGTCACCTGCTTTCATCAGATGTCCTGGGAGATCTGATGTTTAATTTGTGCAAAAATGATATAAAGGGAAATATTCAGTTGTTTGCTGATGATGCAAAATTGGGTGGTATAACATTTAATCAAGTAATGCAGAATGATTTAAACCAGTACTTCCCCAACTTATGGATGTAAAGGCCCCCTTTGGAAAAATTAAAATATTCTCCCCCCCCCATCAAAAAGAGAATCGCAATACAGACATTTATTATTATAATATTTATTGTATTTATATTCAAGATTTTGCGTTTGTAAGCTTTTTTATGCTTCTTATTAATACCTTTGAAATGAAACTTATATGAATAAGCATATATTTACTAACATTCATCATCATCATCAAATTCCTGCCATGTACCCTCAAGGGGTGTACAGGATATGACAGTACTACATGAAAAAATTACATCATTACTAACTTCCTGTCTACAATTTTCCTCCAAATCAGTCTGTTACTTGTCAAGACTCCAACATTATCAGATCTTATATTTCTATCGTCTAAGGCACTTTGTACCATATCAATCCACCTATATCTTGGTCTTCCTCTGGGTCGTTTTCCTGCCAACCTGGCAGAGAACACTTGTTTTGCTAATCTTTCCTCTCCCATTCTATTTAAGTGACCATACCATCTGAGATTAGCTCTGCTAATGCATTCCAGGATGTTGACAATGTCAAGTTCTTTCCTAATATCCTCATTTTTAATATGATATTGCCATTGATGCCATCTGTTCACGCCTCTAATCTTTCTCAGGACTCTCATATCTGCGGTCTCTAGTCTTTGGTCAAGTGTTTTACTTCTGACCCAGCTCTCAGATCCATAAGTTAAAATTGGTTTGAACACAGTCTTGTATACAGCTAATTTAGTGTTCCGACTAATTTCTTTCTTATTCCATATGAATTTATTCAATTGACTTCCCACGATACCAGCTTTGCCGATTCTGTTGTCTATTTCTATATTTAGTTTACCATCTTCAGTAAAATTTGTGCCTAAGTAGCTGAAATGTTTTACTTGTTCCACAGGTTCTCCATTCACAACACAGTTGACATTTTCAATGATTCTGCCTATTTTCATTGTCTTTGTCTTTTTATTGCTGACCTTCATACCATATCTATTACAACAGCTATTCAATTTAGTCAGAGAATCTTGCAGACTTGTAGCGGATTTATTTAGAAGTATAACATCATCCGCATAAAGCAAGAGCTGACATTAACATCTCCAATTTTGATATCAGGTTTATTGCCACATTCCTTCATAATGTGATCCATATAGATAATGAATAACAGAGGGGATAATGTACATCCTTGTCTCACACCAGATTTAACATTAAACCATCTTCCTGTACTTCCTTCAATTCTAACTGCTGACTCACAACTCAAATAAAGACTAAGTATTGCTTGATATAATGCCCCATTGACACCATATAACTGCAGCGTATTGAATAGCTTCTCTCTTGGCACCTTGTCATATGCCTTTTCCAAATCGACAAAACTTAAATACAGATCTTTGTTATATTCCCATGCTTTCTCGACTATTTGTCGTAAAGTGAAGATCTGATCCTGACAGCCTCTATTTGGCCTGAATCCAGCTTGTTCTTCACCAAGCTTTTCTTCCACAATTCTTCTCAACCGTTTCTCAAGTATACTTGCATAGATCTTGCCAGGAACACTCAGTAGGGAAATACCTCTGTAATTCTCACATTCAGTTTTATTTCCCTTTTTATATATGGGTACTATGAGAGCTCTACTCCAATCATCGGGAATTCGTCCCTCTGTCCAGGCTTTCTGAACTATGCAGTGCAGCCAGTGTAAGACTCTTATACCACCATACTTCAGCATTTCTGGTCGAATATCATCTACTCCTGCTGCCTTTCCACATTTCAAGCCTTTGATGGCTTTTTCTACTTCAAGTATGGATATGTATTCCTGACTGCATGCCTGTAGAGTGTTTTTTACCACTGTGCTCTCATTGCTTATTTCATTTAGCAGTTTTTCAAAGTAATTGCTCCATACTTCAAGGATATCTTTTTCTCCTGTTTTCATTTCACCTTTATCATCTCTAATTCCTTTTACAGCACTCTTTCCTCCATTCCTAAGCTTCTTCAACAACCTCCAGAATATTTTGCCACCTTCTTGATATTTATTTTCTATATTCTTGCCAAAGTCCTCCCATGACTTTTGTTTAGCTAGTTTTACACACTGTTTAGCTTTCTTACATTTGTCTCTGTATTCTGTAAGAGTAAAAGCTGACTTATTTGCCAGGAACTTTTGATATGCTTTCTTCTTTTCCTTCACTGCCTCTTTAACTTCCTGTGTCCACCAGGGAGTTTGATTTTTTTTTCCTTGCACACAACCTCACCGCATGCCTCTCTGGCAGAATCAATCAATGTTTCCTTCAGAGTTTGCCACTGAATCTCCAAGGTTTGATTCCTGTTCTCAAACTCTTTCATTTTCTTTTCAATAATATTTCTGTATTTTAGTCTACAGTTCACATCTGAGAGCTGCTCAACTTTTATTCGCTTTAAAACTTTCTTACATGTTATTCTTTTCAATATGAAATTCAATTTTATCCTGCTCAAGACTAAATAGTGATCACTTCCAATTTCAAATCCTCTGTACACTCTGGTGTCCTGCACCAGGGAGAAAACATCACTATCAACAATAACATAGTCAATGAGACTTTTCTTATTCCTAGCCTCTTCTCTCCATGTGAATTTGTGCACATTTTTATGTTGGAACATGGTCTTAGTAATAACTAATCCATGTCCTGAGCAGAAATCCAACAGATATTTGCCATTATTATTAGCTTTGCTCTTTTCTCCAAATTTTCCCAAAATATTTTTGTATGTCTCACAATCATTTCCTACTCTACTATTTAGATCCCCAACAAGGACCAACTTTTCCTTTTTCATTGTGTCAGTTGCTTTTTCTAAAGCCTCAAAAAATTCCTCCACTTCTACCTTAGTAGAACCTTCTGTGGGACCATAGGCACAAATAAGTCTCATTGTCCAGTTCCCCATTCTCATATTTGCCCACATTACTCTACTTGAGACTGACTGCCATTCAAGGAGATTAGCCTCGTATTTTGTGTTGAATACTATGGCTACTCCTTCTTTTCCTTGATTGTCATTGCCTGAATATAACATTTTGTATTTATTGCTCAGAAAGATCTCACCACTTTTGGTCTTTTTTGTTTCAGTCACCCCTATTATGTCGATCTGGTACTTATCTAATTCCTCAGCTAGCTCCATTTCTTTGCCATTCAGGCTTCTTACGTTGATAGTACCGATCTTTAACTCTGGTGATGTTGAGTTGGGGTTTGTTTTCAGATTTGTTCCAGTAGCTGACTTTTTGTTGTTCGCCCTGGTTCCCTGGTGAAAACAACGGGGGCCTTGTTTAACCGGGCGACGCCCCAGTCGGCATGAAATTTTGTCATGTTGTACCATCATTTTTTATTTTGGTTTAACCAATAAGAATACAATTTGGTCGGCTAAATCCCAAATTGCCAGCCCATCCTCGTTCGTTCAGTATCAAAGTAGATACCCAACAGGGTGCACCACGAGAAGGTGAGGATTGGACATTAGGTCAGAAGCCCTGGTCGGTTCTCTGCATTCCTTTAAAGGCTATGTGGAGGTCTCCTCTCAGTTATACAGCTTTGACCCTTAAACACCCCTTCATTAAACACTGAAATACGGAGAAAGCAAAATTTGTGAACCAACACTAATGTGTGATTTTTTTCATTAAAATATAAAAAATAACAAAATGAAATAATAGAAATTAAATACGTTTCTTTTAAGATTAAAAAATAACTACTTAGTCTTAAAACATTTAAGACCAAGTAGTTATATTTGTTTTAAATTTGTTTTAATTATTTCACGGCCCCCTCAACAAAACCTGCGGCTTTCAAGGGGGCCGCGGCCCACAGTTTGGGAAGCGCTGATTTATAAACAGGCTGACAGTATTATGGGTGGGTGGAATAATGAGTTCAGCTTAATGTTGTAAAGTATAAAGTTGTGCATTTTGGAACAAAAAAATAAGCTGTGTATCACATAGATTAAACTGTACTTTAAGAAATTTGATGATATTGGCAATTTATAGGATGCCGATAGATTGATAGTTGGATTAGGATTACTTTGTTATTGAAGAACACACTAATATGCAGAAAAAGAAGTTGTCGTTCCTCTTTATAAAGTGTTTATTCAGCCACATCTTGATTACTGTTCTCAAGTCTGGTTACCTGGGTTCTTTGAGTATGAGGAAAGTGGAGAGGATCCAGTGAGTGACCAAAATGGTTAGTGATCTGCAGATTATTCCTTATGACAATACATTGAGGGGAGTGCATGGGCTTTTCGACGTGACTCACTCTTCTGACAGGACACTGAAGGACTTCTGGTGGACCGAGTGCAACATTCTCTACGCCATTTCCTTTATTAAAGCTGCGTAGGATGGAGTGACACAGAGAACCCTTCGTGCATCGTGCAAAATTTTGATGATAGACAGAAAAGAAAAGATATAGTAGAAACATTTAGGTATGTTTGCTGAGGAAATATTTCAGCATTTGACTGTGGGGGATACAGCAAGTCCGTACAGTGAGCCTCGCAATTCGACAGTTGAATTTCGCGGGCCGGCGCATGTGCGTGCATGGAATTGTTCGGTGTTATTTGTCATTTCTTGTTGGGCTGTGTTGGTGTTTGCTCGTGTTGTTTGTGCTAATTTTCAATTCTGCATTTTTCAGAAAGTTAAATTTTTTGCACTTGCAGTTATTATTATTTTTTTGAATGAAATTTAAGAATGGGTCCAAAGAGAAGTGAACAGAGGAATAATTCAGGAAAGAAGCACACTTGATTGAGCATAGAGAAGAAGAAAGAAATTGTCGATAAAGTGCAGAAAGGTGGAACAATTACCACTGTAGCTCAAGAGTATGGCATTCCTAGGTCAACTGTGGCAACCTTTTGGCAACAGAGAAAGAGAAGATTATGGGTGCTAGAGTGTCTGCTGGTGCAGTGAAGATTTCTGACAAGAATAGATCTTCAATCAATGAAGGGATGGAAAAGCTGCTTATCACCTGGATTAGAGAAAGACATATGAAGGGAGATCTAATAACTCAGGCAATGATCTGAGAAGGGTAGATTAATTTTCGAAGAATTGCAGAAGAAAAATCCAGGGTGTACCTCAGATCAAACTGAGGAATTCAAAGGAAGGCTGGTTTCACAGATTCCGAGGTAGAACAGGCATCCATAGTGTTCTCAGACAGGGGGAAGCTACTAGTTCAGATAAAGAGACTGCAGAAAAGTTTGTGAAAAAATTTGAAGATTTAATCAGGAAGGAAGGCTACTTGCTACATAAAATTTTTAACGGGGATGAAACTGGGTTATTTTGGAAGCACTTGCCAATAACAAGGTAAGCTATTGGCAGCAAATGCAAGCAGAGACTTTAAACTAAAGCCACTTCTGGTCTACCACTCAGAAAATCCTTGGTGCTTTGGGAAGAAAATCATCAAGTCCAAACTGCCAGTGATGTGGAAATCCAATGCAAAAATCCTGGGTAGACCAGCAAATTTTCAAAGATTGGATTTTTGAGGTGTTTTCCTCAAAAGCGTGAAGAAGTTCCTCACTGACAACAATTTGCCTTTGAAAGCACTGCTGATCCTTGACAATGCGAGTATCCACCCTCAAGACTTAGAGGGCATTCTTGAAATTGACCGTCATCGAAGTCCAGTTCTTGCCTCCAAACACGGCGTCACTGATCCAACCCATGGATCAAGAAGTGATTGCGTGTTTTAAGAAACTTTACACCAAGGCTTTGTTCTCGCGGCTTTTCAACGTGACTCACTCTTCTGACAAGACACTGAAGGACTTCTGGAAGACCGAGTTCAACATTCTCCATGCCATTTCCTTTATTAAAACTGCCTGGGATGGAGTGACACAGAACTCTTCGTGCATCGTGGAAGAAACTTGTTCCTAATTTTTCTCAGGATGACAACAGTGCAGACCAAGTAGCTGCAGCCATGCGAGAGATCATTTCGACAACAGAGAATCTTGACATAGAAGAGGTTGATGCAGAAGATCTTGTGGAGGATCACGATGACGAACTGACCATGGAAGAACTCAGAGCACTCAGTGAACAGCAAACAAAGGAGAGAGAAAGGGGAATTTCACCTGAAGAAGAGAATGGCAGGGGAAAAGGGCCGGTGCCAACAGCTGCCATTAAAGAAGTTTTATTCCATTGGGAGAAGGTGCAGTCTGTTTGTTTGGAATGGCACCCCAACACTGCTGATGTGAGTATAATGACAGATTTGTTCAACAACACCATCATGCATCACTTCAAAACCATTTTGAAAAAGAGAGAGAGAGACAGTCCACCCTTGATCAGTTCCTCATCCCTGTTCAAGCAAAGAGGAGATGAGAAGAGGTAGAACAGGATAAAGAAAACTCCCTTCCAACATTAAGGCTCAATAGATTGTATGTATTGTAATACAATAGTGTATTTTGTAATTTAGTGTATTATTCAATAGTAAAATACATAAAGTAAATAATATGGTGTATTTCTCTCCCATTAGGAGGAGTTGGATGGGGGTCTGACAACGAATTAATCTATTTTCCATTGACTTACTTATATGGGAAATATTGTCCCTCAATTTGACAGTTTCACAATTCGACATTAGTTTGGCGACGGATTAGTGTCGAATTGTGAGGTACCACTGTACGGGCTAATTTTTTCCTTGGAGAGTGGTGGTTGAATGACAGACAGAGCACTCACTGAGTTCGAGGAGAGGTCTAATAGATATTATGTGGTTAGTTTGGGTCTTCTGCAATGATGGCGTTGGACTCCATGAAGGCAATGATAATAACTGTGGCTAGTTTATTGCTGTCCTTTTTTTAAGTTAACTTAAGAAAGGGCATAATGGACCATTATGCTCATAAATTGAGTATAATGGTCCATTTATGATGCTATTTCACATACATTCTGTTTCTATATGTACTTGCATAGATGTTGCTCTACTTGCTTGGAATCTGGTATTTCTTCTTTCCTCTACGCCTCAAATGGGAGAAACAGTTCACATTTTCAACAATATACAGTAACTACAACCCTGTTGAATCATTTTCTCTTCCTTCTTAATTTTATCTTTTCCCTCCAGCTTTCTAGGAGGATATTGTAGAGAATACCAACACACTCTTTCTGCCTTCTCAGCCTCTAACCCATAAATGGTACTGATGTCTGGTTTGATCTAAAAACTTTATTTTACTCGTTCTTTTATGTAGCAAGTTTTCTTTTTTTTGGTATAACAAGTAAAGGTATATCATTCAAGGAGAGTAATATTGATCTTAGAAATAAAGTGGTATCTGAAGGACTAGTATTAAGCAAGAACTTACTAAGAGCCATGCATTATAAGTGAATGAGATTATTTTATGATTCTTGTGTTATATTAGACTTTTCAGTATAATCTTTGAAAAGTTTAAGCTCCATCAGTTTGCACCCTCTCTAATTTTTCTTGAAACCCTGTTTCTAATCTATTTAATAATAATGAATGCTCTCTTCAGAAGGCAGATTAAAATTTCAAAAGTGAACGTGGTTTATTTTCAGCTGCTCTTAATCTGGTCTATCATCATCCCACTTGCTCTGTTTAAAATAACGGGATTACTGATCTCATTAGCTGGATGGAGTACTGAATGGCTTACAATCAGATATTCTTACTTGATGATTTCAGCATCTACAGTTCAGACATGCATCCCTTCTTCAGTTTCACGGACCAAGTTGGAAGAGAACCTGAACCAATATTAGTGGTGTTGCTCAAATTGTTCACCAACCCACCAGAATTCCAGATAATCCTCATCATTCTAGACCCTTCCTTTACCAGCTTTCCCTCTAAATATGAGGGTTGTTTGAAAGTTTGGTAAATTGCCAATAGACGGTGACACCATCCATTCATACCAGTGCCGGCACCTATCATCTTTTTCATGGTCCCTGGCAAAATTTTAGCCATGTGTGATGTGTAGTTCTTGTTTGGCAAAAATTAAAACTACCATGTTTGCATTTTTCATAAAAATGGAGAAAAAAATGAGTTTCATGCAGTGAGAAAACACTTATTTGAAGGAGTGGACAGCTGTGAAGATCAAAGCCGAGTTAGATGCAGTTCATGGGGATTCTGCACCAGCATTAAAGACTATTTATTTTTGGATAAATGAGTTTAAATGTGGTCATAAGTCCATCGAAGATGAAGTGTGCTCCGGACGCCCGGCTGAGGTCACTACAAAGGAAATGATTGAGAAAATCCATGGTATCGTTATGGAAGACCACCGAGTGAAAGTGCATGAGATTGTAGGCATCTCAACTGAACGGGTGTGATATCCTACGTGAAAAAGCTGTGTGCGCAGTGGGTGCCACGATTGTTGACTGTTGATCAAAAACGCATACGAAAAGACATTTCAACACAGTGTTTGGCGATGTTTAATCGCAATTCACAGAATTTTTTGCATCGATTTGTGACTAAATGAAAATTGGATCCACCACTACACACCTGAGTCCAAGCAGCAGTCAAAACAGTGGACAATGCCTGGTGAAAGAGCACCGAAAAAAGCAAACACTGTTTTGTCAGCTGGGAAGGTGATGGCCACTGTTTTTTGGGATTCCCAAGAAATTATCATGATAGACTATTTGAAAAAGGGTAAGACAATAACAGGAGTCTATTAGGCATCATTGTTGGACCATTTAAAAGAAGAACTGAAGAAAAAAGCGGCCAAGATTGACACACAAAAAAGTGCTCTTTCATCAAGACAATGCACTGTCCCACACATCGGCCATCGCAGTGGCAAAATTGCATGAATTTAGGTTTGAATTGGTTCCACATCCACTGTATTTTCCAGCCTTGGGCCCGTGTGACTTCTTGTTCCCAAACTTAAAAATTTGGCTCAGTGGGAAAAAATTTTCTTTGTACGAGGATGTTATCAAGGCTGTCAATGACTATTTTGCACAATTTAACAAATCCTACTTTTTAGGTGGGATGAAAAAATTGGAAACTCGCTGGACCAAATATGTAGAACTCAATGGAGACAATGTTGAGAAATAAAGGTGATTTTTTCCAAAAAAAAAAAAAAAAAGAATGTGTTTAACTTATTTTTTTTACCAGACTTTTAAAACAACCCTCGTATGCCGTTGATGTTAGCTCACTTCTTGATAAATCTGACCATAAACTGGTCCACATGTCCTTTTTTACAGATCATCCTTTTCCCTGTCATTCTCAGCCTCTTAATCTGAGGCACTACAAAGGCACTAATTGGGATGACCTTCAGGATTTCTGCTAATAACAGAAATCGTTTTCACTGGGATGAGCGCTTTTATTCCCCAGTCCACTCAAAACCCTTGACCCTTATCCAAACCCTGATTCTCCATCAGTTTTGCCAAACTGAAACCAAAAGGTCTGCCTTATCTTTAGAAAATGTTACGATTGTAAATCAGGATGTTAGAGAGGTGGAAGCATGTAAGGACAAAAGTTGCATCTCATATCCTTGGTGAACAACCAGAAGACTTCATGGTCATTAGACAGGATACAAGCGTAGTGCATTTTGGCCTTTACAAAGTCTGCTTTGTAAGAGAACATTAAATATATTTGTTATTAGGATTGGTATTGGCAGTGACATGCCTATACAGAACACTGTATTAAATAAAAGTTTCTAATTCAGTGGCCAATATATGTACAATAGCAATACAATTATAGTTTTTTGATGTTATAATAACTGGTGAAACTGACAAATAAGAGCAATTCTTTATTGTTTGGGATGTTAGTTTGATAACATTAGGTATTAGTAGATCAGATCTAACTGTATTATTTTTCAGTGATTTGTTATCTGTAATAAATAATTTTTAAAAAAAATCTTCCCTCGTTATTTTATTTTATTTTATTTTATTTTTAATTTGAGGAAAATGCTCTCTAGCTATTTGTGTCTGAAATAACCATTCCCTTGATTGCATCATTTATAATTTAATTTTGCATTAGAGAAAACCAGTTACGTGAAACTGATAAAGCTGTTTTAACAAGAAGACAAAAGCAGATTGGTTATGGAAAAAATACTCTTGAATATCAAAGATATCGCAGAGCTGTTCCCAAGTAAGTGTAGTGTTTTGTGATACATCCATTATCTTCATCTTTTTCTTATCTGTTAGGCCCAGGGGTTTGTCACGACCAAGTAACTTAGCTTCTCAGCAAAGCTCTGATAGAGTGCTTCATACTCTGCCATATCTCACAGTTGCATTTCTTCTTCTTGCAAATCCTGAATTTCCAGCAGGAAAAACCATGTCAGCTAACTCATCTTGAAACATGCTTCTGGAGATACTTAGCATTATAGATAGGATTCAAACCAAGGTCTTGCCAGCAATGGATGATTATGATACAAAGTAATAAAGGCTCTTGTTGATCCAGGGTGCATGTTAATTTTGAGGATTAATATTCCTTGTACTGAAGAATGTGACAGATTCATATATCCTGCACACAATCATAACTGAACATTCAAGTTCACTAAAACTTGATGCAAGACAGTTTTCAAATGTTCATTTAATTCAGCTTATATAAAAAAAAAATGAGATATATAAATAAATAAAAAACACAATCAAGATTACATGGTGTCGAGATATTTTGAATCACTCCCCTATCAAAGAACATTAGATTCTCCTTCCTCTCCAAAAAAAACAAAACTGCATGCCGTAACCTTGTTCACGGTCTCTACTGTTAGTTTTTCATATAAATCTCATTCTGCTTTTTTTAAACTTCCGTAAACACAATACTGAAGTTAATGAAGCTGTATTTTTTCATGGTTGAAATTTTTCTGAAAAAAATGTTCAAGTTTAATGTAACAGCATTATATACATATATTGCTCCTTCATTCCATCACACTTTCCTGAAACCTCCATTTTCCCTAGGGGCACAATATTCTTCAGCTTGAAAGTGCACAAAATTATATAACATCAGTAATTTCTCACAAGCAAATATAAAAAACAGCAATAATAAGCATCTTGGAAATACTACTGTTTTCCATTAATTGACCAAGTTAATTGTTCTAAATGGTAAGTAAAGAATTCAGTTTTGTGGATTTAGTCTATCTGTGAGGATGCACTGATCATTTATTGCTTAAACACTCTATTTAAGAATTCAAAAAACAATGTGGGTTCACTTAGTGATCAAACCCAAATGAGTGGAAGAAGACCTTCATATAGCCTTTAAAGAATGCAGAGAACCAAGTGGTGCTTTTGACCTAATGCCCAATCCTCACCCTCATGGTGTGACCCATTAGTAGATATCCACTGAGTACTGAATGAACAAGGGTGAGCTAGCAGTTTAGGACTTAGCCAATCATATTGTACTTTCTATATACAGAGTTGCCCAAAATGTACCACCAAAAAAACAATTTTCTCTGCAATTAGCTGGTATAATTAGAAAAAAAAAATTTTTACCAATGCATTATAGTCATCAAGCCACTTGTGTTTCATTTCAACAATCCAAAGACTTTAAGGGAGCTGAAGTCATTGATCGAGTGTGAAATCTTGGCCTATTCCAATAGATGTCCTCCACAAGGTGGTGTACAATTTTGTGATATGATTTTGGAAGATCGTCGAGGTTGAAGGTAAACATATTGAACATGTTGTAATATAAATGATATAAGATGCAGACCTTATTACACTTTGGATGAGATTCGTATGCTTCCTCATTCAGGAATAATACAGCATTAAATTTGGTAAGTACATATTGGACCACCCTGTAGCTTAAACTAAAAATACATATGGTGGACATGATAAGGTTTCATTCTGGCAGGAGTGTCGCCTGCTTCAACTGCTGTTTATGCCAGGGAGCCAGAGTGAACAGTAAAAAGTCAGCTACAGGAATAAACACAGCATCAGAAGGAATAAAAGTAGGACCTATCAATCTGCTTAAACTGTTGTTTAAGACCACTGCTGTTTTTGCCAGGGAACCATAGTGAAAGTAAAAATTCAGCTACATGGACAAACACAGCATCAGCAGAAATAAAGATAGGACACATCAACATAAGGAAAATTGATGGAAAGGAAATCGAGCTTACAGAAGATCTGGAAAAGTTGTACCGTGTAAATATTGGTGTTAATGAGACAAAACATGTGAGATCCTACTAAATAATAAATATAGGATGTTTGTGATAGCATTCAGACCAAACACAAACTTCTTGATGAGAAGTTAATTTCAAATGAACTATGTGGGCAAACTTCAAAATGTAGAAATAGACAATGAAATTATTTTTTGTTTTGTGCCTATGAGAATCTTCCGTAGAAACAGACGTGGTTCTCCTAAAGAAGAAGTGGGGAATTTCTAAAGAAAGCAGCTGATGTGAAGAAAGTGAAAAGTTGGTCCTACTTAAAGATATAAATAGCAAAGTAAGAAATGAATCCTGCTGGGCATATATTAAAAAAACAGGAAAATTTGAAGAAATGACAAGGCTTACAATAATGTTAAGTACTTGCTAGATTTCTGTTCAGAATACAGACTAGTCATCACTGGTACCATGTTCCATCATAAAGATGTACACAAGTTCACATTGAGATAAGAACACTGGAAATAAAGACCGGTTCATTGACTGTTGTCGATAGTAGTGTCTTCATGCTAGTTTAGAATACAAGAGTATATAGAAGTTTTGAAATTGAAAGTGATCATTACTTAGTTTGAAGTAGGATGAAAATGAATATCATGCTGAAAAGTTTTAAAATGAATTACAAGTTCAGCAGTTTTTTACAGGTATACTGTAGTATCTGCTATTCAAACATTATTAGAAAAAATGAAACACAGGAACCAAACCTTGGAATATCAGTGCTAAACTTTGAAGAAAACATTGATTCAACTATGGAGACATGCTAGAAAAAGCTGTCAAAAGTCTGAAATCTGGAAAGGTAGCTTGGCTCAAACGTTTAGCCTTGGCTGCTGTACATAAATCAGAAGGTTTAGATGTAGATAATCGCTACTACATGTTGCAGGAAAGATTTATACAAGTATGCTTGAGAAGAGGCAAAGAAAAATTGGGAGAAGAACAAGCTGGGTTCAGGCCAAATAGAAGTTTTCAAGATCAGATTTTCACTTTGTGACAAGTAACTGAGAAATCATGAGAATATAACACGGATCTTTACTTAAATATTGTATATCTGGAAATGGGATACAACTGTATACAGTCAAAAGTTAGAATTAAAGGAAACGCAGGATGGTGGTTTGGCATTAAGTCAGGTGTGATATAGGGGTGTACAATTTCTCCACTACAATTTATCATCCGTATGGCTCAGATTATGACAGAGGGTGGTGTTAAACCTGATATCAGAATCAATATCAATTTTAGTCTTTGCTTTATGCAGATGTTATACTCCTAGAGAAATGCCCTAGAATAATTAGATATGATGTGACAATACTGGAGTGGTGGCTAGTAATAGTCTAATATGTAGGAAAATTGTTGTTATATTAATGTGAATTTAATCACGTTATGGTATCCTCTCCTTGAAAGCACATATCAGGAAATTGATATTTACGAAGTAATTGAGTGATCTGGTTTAGAAAAATATGGTTTCTTTGTTAGCTCATTAAAGTATGGAAAAGATAAATTGAATCGACTGTAGTCATAAATATTTCTGTTTCTTGTTTTATATACTTCTGTTGGCATCATTCATTCAGTTAATGAGCAGAAAGAAGGTCTATGGAGTACTTGGAAATAAAGGCCTTAGTTACAGATGTCTCTGTTAATTCAGAGACATCAAGCTAGATGTGAATGACCACCTCTTATATCTTAAACAAATTAATGCAGCCATACTTATTGAGGTATGGGAAGTGTTTCATAGCTGATTCCTGAAAATAAAATCTCAGACTTATAACAACATCTGTGCAGCACAGTTGTATTTTATTTTATTTAATCCTTTATAAAGGAATGTCCACATCATGGTCTACCAGTCCTGAATTTCCATACAAGTGTTTGTGGCAGTGGCGTATTTAGGTATAGGTCCAGGCTTAGAGCAGCAAATTTTGAGGGGTGGCGGAAACTTCTGGGCTCTTATTTTTGTAATTACATTTTTATTACGAATTTACGATATAAATAGGTTATGCATGTAAATCAACATGTTCATTAAATATGGTGGGGGGGGGGCACTTTCTGAGGGGCCTAGGGACGGGAAATACCTAAATACGCCACTGGTTTGTGGATGTAGTTTTTTTGTTCTTCAGGGTGGGTGGATGGATGTTAAAAGATATGTCTGTCCAACATATAAGTACCTCTGCATTAATTTTCTAATCTGAGATAGCCATCCTACCACATTTAGCCAAACTTTTTTGAATTAACTTGGTTTTTATCCAATCCCTAAACAGTACATTCTTTGGAAGGAAGTACTTTGGAAGTACTTCCTTCCAAAGAATGTACTGTTTTTCAATTCCTTTTAGGGATTGAAAAAGAAAGACTGTCCTTAATGACACATTTCTTCCTTTTCATTTGCAAGTTGAATTGTTTCTACAGCAATCTAATAATGCTGTATACTTTACCGGTTGTAATTTATGTTGTGAGGATGTTGATTAGAAGTGCATTGAATTTCAATAAATTTGCTTCTAGTGTTGTGTATATTGTGGAGCACCATTATGAATAACAGTGAACATCCAGTATATCTATATGTATAGATATTCTACATGGAAAAGTTGTTGCATGTAAAAGATGTCATTTAGGTAAGTGAAAACTAATGCCACAAAAACTCAATTGACTTGCTTTCTTTAAAAGATTTCAGGATACTATTTCTGTCTCCACTTGTCTAATCCTTCTGGTAAAGCAAAATGTATTTATGGATGAGCTTAGCATTAATCTGTGAACATAGCAGCAGCCACACTTATCTTGCCAAAATCATGGCTGCTATACTGGTACAAGAAGAAATATCCATAATACTATATCTAGAACTGTTGTCAGGTCTCTATGTTGTTATTAAAACTGCAACAACTTAAGAATTTGAAAAGGGTTGAAGCTCTCCAAAACTAAACATATCCTTGCCACAATTACTTGAATGTATTGCATTTTCTCACCCAAGGCAGTCAGCACAATTAGTCAAGATCAAGTGACTGCTACCACTGGTACTATTCTAGAAATTGTTAACTGTGTTGAATATATCTTCCACAGTTGGTAATGATATTCATTTGGACATGGTAAGAGTTTTGATAAAATCTAAGCCTCACAAGACCAAAACTCCACCTAAAGAAGGTCCTGAATGGATGTGGCAGGAATTTTGATAAAATTTAAACCTCCCAAAAGTATCATATCAACTAAAGAAATATTAGTCCCTATTAACAAAAAAAAAAAAAAAACCTTTACAAGAAAATTAATTGCTGCAAATAAAGGTAATGTACACAGTCTTGCCATAAATACTATTACTTCAGCCCCCCCCCCCCCCCCCCACACACACACACATGCTGTGCATAGCCAACATTTTCATGATTATCAGTAGAGAGAGTTGTCTATACAGGTTAACATGCAGTAAGGGGATTATGAGAACCATGTAAAGTTGGAATGCAGCCACCTGTTATTTTCAACACATTGTTGAGCGCTGTGAAGGCATGCCTTGGTAGCATCCTATGGTCACATTCGTTAAGCGTGGTGGATCGTCTACCATGGGTAGTACTGCAGTTGACCCCCTGTGTGCTTTCATCAAAATATGGTATCATTGGTTGGCATATTCACTCTCCGGCCAAAAGGCTGCGGGTTTGAGTCATGCCATGGGCATGGATGTTTGTGATTGTCTGTGAAAATACTAGTGGTGGTGGAAGTAGGTAGTAGATGGTGTTGGTGGAGACTGAGAGTTGTAGAGTAGGCACCCTTCCTCAATGAGTATTTGGACTCCTTGGAGGTGTCATGTAATAATAATTGATTTGATGACCTGGGGTGGCCCAGTTTGTCAACAATTTGCAGAACAGATAGGCCTGCCACATGCCATCCTATCACAATGCCTCTTGTAAAAATAATCATTAAAAATTCTGAATATTTTTACGTATTAATTATGCTTGTTAGTTTTGTTTTCATACACGCAGTGTCTGCACTTGTGATGTGCTCATTATGAAAATGTTATATTAGAAGTAACATGTAAAGAAGTAAAAAAAAAATTGATGTACTTACTAAACTAAATATTTGTGTTACTTATAAGAAAGTTTGTTGTGTTTTAAAATTGTTGAATTTTGTGTTTTGTGAAAGACTTTCTCTTATCGCTAATGGATACAGCGAGTCAGCCATTTTATTGCAGTGCTTAGTTTCTGACTTTTGTGGAGTGCGCATGCTCCCGGAGAGGATTTGATGTGTGATTGACAGCTGGCAAGGAAAGCGTTGCGTATCCAAGTAACTGTTGTAAACAAGAGAGCGTTCGGAAGTTTTTAGAACACTGGCCGGTAAATATTCAAGTTGGAAGGAACTTGATTTTTTTTGTGAGTGGCAGTCGGAAGAAATTTTATAGTGTATTCCGAAAAAGGAATAGTGGAAATAATAGGTTTCAAGGAGGAATAAGTAATGAATAAAAGGGAATCTTGAAACTGTAAGTTTTTTTTAAGTGGAAAAAGTTAAGACTGTCATTTAGTATTGTGAATGAAAGAAGAAATTGTTGCTTACATTCTAAAGTGAATGTTTTTCTTAGAGAAAAATATTGATAAGGAAGTTCTATAAGTATTAAGGATGCCTGAAAGTGAATGTTTAGAAAATATATTGATTAAGAAGATTTATAGGTATTAAGGATGCCTGATCTGATGAGTATTGCTACTAAAAGGAAACAAGATTTAGTCAAGAAGACTTTTATGTGTGTTACATTGATTGATGAAAAGGATCCTGAAAATGAAGTACAGAGCTGTATAACTTCTGGAAAAGAGCCTTAACAGAAAGAGAAAAAGACTATGAACATTTTTTTGTGATTGTGAAAGAAAAAGTGTTTAGTCTTAAGAGTAAGTTTATATTTTTAAATAAGGCCTTGGATCCATATAATCTGTAGTTATAGTTATGTATTATTGCTAGAAGTGTATATAAATTGTTTTAGTTTTATTAAATGTGTTTATTTTGTACTTTGTTTTGAGTCAATGATTAATTGGATTCTGAAAGAGAGAGTTAAAGTCATTGCACCAATTGGAGTGAACTTTTGTGCAATAATATATAGGGACACTCGGAGTCAAAATAAAAATAATTGTTAGTAAAAGAGATTTATATAATAAATCACCTCATAAGTATATAGTATAATTATTAACAAAGGCACAGCCGGTAGACTAAATAGTTAATATACTATATATATATAAAAAGAGGGAAAATATAAAAAATATAAAAAATTAACAATGGCGCAGTCGACGACAGGATTGGTTATGACTAAACTATTTTAGAATCCAAAAGGTAAATCTTGACTCAAATAAAAAAAAATGGCTACAGAAAATAGTAATATTAGTAGTAAAGTTCCTTCAGTTAATGATGAAGAATTTTTTTAGGTTAATAAATCCAACCTTAGTAATACCTTCTTTCTCAGGTGATAGTAGTGAAAGCATAGAAATATTTTTTAGGTACGCAGAAAAAATTAAAGATTTAGGAAAATGGTCAGATTTTCACTTGTTAATTATACTTCGTAATAAATTGTTGGGAAAAGCCAAAACATTCTTAAACACATCTCCTTTACTAAGAGATACTGACAATTATGCAACCTTTAAAAGTTTGCTAATATCAGTATTTTCAAATGTAAGAGAATTAGGGCCTAACATTTGGAAGATTCAACAGTGTATCCAAGATAATAAGGAATCTGTTTCTGAATATTATCATAGATTGTGGAGCATTGCTCATGGATTTAATATATCATCTGAAGAGAAATCCTCTTTAGAATGGTTGCTCTTTAATCAATTTAGGCTTGGCCTTAAGGATAATTTAAAAGAAACAGCATATAAGAAAAAAGTTAGAAATCTTGAACAATGTTTTGAACTTGTTAAAGAAAAGGAAGAAAGATTTAGAGATATTTTTCATTCCTCAAGCAATAAGCAAGTAAATTCCTTTCAGTATAATCAAACTCATTCTCCTAGCATTGTGGGTACAGATAAAATGAGAGAAGAAAAGCTTCAAAAAAGTAAAGATGCAAATAAAAGGAAAAAGTCTAAGGAAACTTCTGTGAATTTTACTAAAGATATTCCAGAATCTGATTCCAGGGTAAAATTACATGATTTAAAAAAATATGAGGAACTGAAAACATTTATGAGTGAAGAAATAGAAAGACAACAGAGACCCATAGTATAAGGACAAGAACTTCTGTTTAAGATGATGTTGGATTTAACAATATCCAAAAATCTTACAGATAATCAATCTTTTTCTTGTAAATCTGATGGCATTAACAGGAATAAAGCATCTCATAGAAGATACATTCCAAAATGTTTTAGATGCAATAAACAGGGTCATTTTGCTAAAGATTGTTATGTTAGAGATAGATCTTGTTTTCAAAATAAGAAATCAGAGAATTAAAGTAAATCTGGAATTAGTTATTATTCCAATATCATACTGGCAAGGACAGAAATGTCAAACTATTCACTAAACATGGGTAAAGCCAAAGACAGCTCTAACCATAAAAGAAAGTTTGTAGCATTAGCTCCTTATGCTAATGAAAGTAATCCTTTGACAGTTTTACAAGGATTTATTGAAGATGTACCTTGTGAAATCTTACTTGACACAGGTGCACATATTTCACTCGTTTCTTATAGCTTATTTAACAAAATTAAATCTCTAATTCCAAATGATATTTCAGTTTTAAGCAATCCAATTAAGTTAAAAGGAATATTTGAATCTGAAATTTCAGCTTATAAGCAAATCAATGTCTTTATTTCAATTCCTTGTTTACCATTGAAAGTTTCTCATCCATTAATTGTTCTTCCAGAATCTTCAAATCCAAACGTACAAATAATATTTGGAATTGATTTTCTGAAACGTCATGGGTTTGTGTGTAATTTTGTTGATAATACAGTATCATTGTGTGGAATAGAATGCTGTTTGGATAGGAAATCAAGTGACAGTGGAAAATTAGAGCAGTCTCCTGAAGTTTTTCTAGATACTAATGATAATGATCAAGTATTTAATATTGAGACTCTAAAGAATAAGGAACCTAGTTCACAAATTTGGGAAAAGGATAAGATTGTCCAAGCTCAGAAGGATGATCCCATACTAAAAACTATGAAGCAGTATTGAAAGGTGAAACTCAGCTAGATACATTTTTGAATCTGGAAAACTTGTATTTAGATAAAGATGGGTTACTCCTATCTAGACAAATGGAAGGTGGAAAGTTGAAGGTGAAAATATTGGCACCCACTGAAATGATTCCTTGGATTATGTATACTTTCCATGATTCTGACTTAGCAGGACACCAAGGGTTTTCTAGAACTTTGGAAAGAATAAAGGATCGTTACATCTGGAAAGGTATGAAGAGTGATATACTCACGTATGTCAAATCATGCCATAAGTGCCAAATAAGAGCCCCTTTTAGAGGAAAAGCTCCTTTACAACCATTTCCAATTCCAACTAGACCATTTCAAGCTGTTGCTATTGATGTAGTAGGTCCACTACCAATTACTAAAAAAGGAAATAGGTATATTCTAGTAATCATAGACATGTTAACTAGATTTCCTGAAGCAGTATCAATGAAAGACCAATCTGCAAAAACTATTGCAAGAAAGTTTTTGAATATGATAGTTTGTAGATATGGAACTCCTCAGACCTTACTTTCAGATCAAGGAGCAAATTTCACATCTGAACTATTGTTACAGTTATGTAAATTACTTAATGTTAAGAAGATTTTTATAACACCTTATCATCCGCAGTGTAATAGTATGTGTGAAAGACTGAATAGAAACATAAAGCAAATACTTTCAAATTTGGCAAACACTAAAATGAATGATTGGGATACACATATTTTGCAAACATTATTTGCATGTAGATCTGCTTTTCATTCTGCTATCAAAGAAAAACCATCTTTTGCTTTATATGGTTTTGATCCAATTTTTCCTAATGAACTTGTTTCAGTTATTCCTAATACAGGATACAGTGATATAAATGAATATTTAGAATTAGTAGTAGATAATTAGTGGTTGAGCCGTGGAATGCATTGCCTGATGGAGTGGTGGGAGCGAGAACAGTCAGTGACTTTAAAGAGTGGTATGATAAACTTTGTGTTTCTCAGGGGGGGACCTCCTCTCGATGAGTCTTGACAGACTTTATGTCTTAGGAAGGACCTCCCTCGATGAGTCTTTTGACTCCTTGGAGGCCTGAATAATAATAATAATAATAATAAGTTTTCCACTACTCATAGACTAGTAGGTGAAATAAGCAAATTAAGTGCTCAGAAAACTAGACAGTATATAAATCGTTTTAGAAAGTATAAGTCTTTTGTACCATGTGATTTAGTATTGTTAGATGATAAATCTAGTATTAAAAGAGTTGGGAAATTAGGAAGGAAAGCCTTAGGTCCATTTAGAATTTTAGACAATTTTTCTCCTGTGAATTTTAGGATTCAAGATGTCAATAATCCTAGTAAAATTTTAAATGTACACTCTGATAGATTAAAAAGGTACTTTTTGGGAAATAAAAATTTAGTTACTTTAGGTGACAATATGAATAAAATATTGAAGGATGAGTGTAGTTTTCCTAATACTAATTGTGGATCTTATTCAAGGTTAAATGATAGGAAAGGGAATAAATTTAATACTCATAATTCAAATATGCAGTGAAAGAAAAAATTAAATTTTGGTAAAATGAACCATAATGCAAGAAAATTTAGAAATCCCAAGACACATGTTTCAGATGATGTACAATGTAGGAATGATTATAATCAAATTAACTCTAACATTGATGAAAGTATAGCGGAATTTCATAGGTTGATAAATATAGGGTTAAATAAGAAAAGGGAAGTTAAAGATACCTCAAATTTAGTTAGTAAGGATAAGGAATCCCAGAAACTTGTAGAATCTCAAAAACTTGTAGAAATTGATTCTGATAGTGATGATTCTGTAGATTTAGGACATAATTCAAGTAGTTTAAATGAAGCATTTGAAAGGTATAAAAAAGAAATTTGTAAGTATACTAATTTGGAAGAAGAAAATTCAGAATTATCTCTAGCGTCAGATGATTCTGAAACTAGTGATTCAGAAGGTATACATAATGATCAGCAAGAATCACATTATATTTTAAGATCTAGAAATAAACATTAAAATATAATGTGATTCTTGCTGATCATTATGTGTACCTTAATGTTAAATATTTAAATAATTTTTTTAAAAAAAAATTTTTTTCACAGAAAAATGAAACTGATGTAAAAATAATCATATTAAAATATTCTGAATATTTTTACGTATTAATTATGCTTGTTAGTTTTGTTTTCATACACGCAGTGTCTGCACTTGTGATGTGCTCGTTATGAAAATGTTATGTTAGAAGTAACATGTAAAGAAGTAAAAAAATTGATATAATTACTAAACTGAATATTTGTGTTACTTATAAGAAAGTTTGTTGTGTTTTAAAAATGTTGAATTTTGTGTTTTGTGAAAGACTTTCTCTTAGCGCTAATGGATACAGCGAGTCAGCCATTTTATTGCAGTGCGTAGTTTCTGACTTTTGTGGAGTGCGCATGCTCCCGGAGAGGATTTGATGTGTGATTGACAGCTGGCAAGGAAAGCGTTGCGTATCCAAGTAACGGTTGTAAACAAGAGAGCGTTCGGAAGTAACACTGGCCGGTAAATATTCAAGTTGGAAGGAACTTGATTTTTTTGTGTGTGGCAGTCGGAAGAAATTTTATAGTGTATTCCGAAAAAGGAATAGTGGAAATAATAGGTTTCAAGGAGGAATAAGTAATGAATAAAAGGGAATCTTGAAACTGTAAGTTTTTTTAAAGTGGAAAAAGTTAAGACTGTCATTTAGTATTGTGAATGAAAGAAGAACTTGTTGCTTACATTCTAAAGTGAATGTTTTTCTTAGAGAAAAATATTGATAAGGAAGTTCTATAAGTATTAAGGATGCTTGAAAGTGAATGTTTAGAAAATATATTGATTAAGAAGATTTATAGGTATTAAGGATGCCTGATCTGATGAGTATTGCTGCTAAAAGGAAACAAGATTTAGTCAAGAAGACTTTTATGTGTGTTACATTGATTGATGAAAAGGATCCTGAAAATGAAGTACAGAGCTGTATAACTTCTGGAAAAGAGCCTTAACAGAAAGAGAAAAAGACTATGAACATTTTTTTGTGATTATGAAAGAAAAAGTGTTTAGTCTTAAGAGTAAGTTTATATTTTTAAATAAGGCCTTGGATCCATATAATCTGTAGTTATAGTTATGTATTATTGCTAGAAGTGTATATATATTGTTTTAGTTTTATTAAATGTGTTTATTTTGTACTAGGTTTTGAGTCAATGATTAGTTGGATTCCGAAAGAGATAGTTAAAGTCATTGCACCAATTGGAGTGAACTTTTGTGCAATACAATAACATATAGGGACACTCGGAGTCAAAATAAAAATAATTGTTAGTAAAAGAGATTTATATAATAAATCACCTCATAAGTATATAGTATAATTATTAACAAAGGCACAGCCAGTGGACTAAATAGTTAATATACTATATATATAAAAATGAAAGATTATAAATAACACTCTTTCATCTGACACAGTTGCAGCGCATCACATTTCCTTCAATTTATATCAGCTACAAACACTTGACTCGTTACATGGCACAATATACTTTGCTCATGGGGATGTCCTTTGACTTCTTTCCAAGTAGTATATGTGATATGGTCATGAGGTACAACGTGATAAGGTCTCGTGCAGGCTGGGACATCACGCAATCAAAAAAACAAGGCCTACTACAGTTTTTGTCAGAGAACAAGGGCAAACAGTGAAGAGTTAGCTACTTCAATAAACTGAAATTCAAATTCACACCAACAAATGCAATATTAGAAAGAATTGAAGATAGGAAGCATTAATGGAAAGGAAATTGATCTTGCAAAAGAATGGAAATGTATACCAAGTGGACATAATTAGCATTACTAAAATGAAGAGAAAAACAGATCTTATTAAATAGTTCGGGCAATAATGATCAAAAGAAAGGAAGGAGTAATGACTGCATTGAATGCCAAGCATGAAGATAAACTTTTTGAATGGGTGGCAGTTTATAGTAGATAACTTCAAAATTAGGAAATGGATATGTGCCCACAGAAGTTTCTCCTTAAGAAGTGGAGAAGAATTTTTTGCATTTGAGCAAGCAGCTGAATAAGGATAATAGGAAAAGTGATATTTGTTGGAGATCTAAACAGCAGAGTGAGAACTAAATCTATATTGGGCTGAAAATGATAAGTTAATTATTTATAATACAATCTATTTAACAGAATTGAATATAGCAATTTCTTAAAACTTTGGGATGATATGGCAGTCATTATAATTAAGATTCAGTACTTTCTTTGAACAGCCATTCATATCCGCACACTGATCTGTGCAAAAGTTTAGTGTTTACCCCTTTGGATCGTATGATTGGCATTTTTCAATTCTGTGCTATATCAGACCGGTTTTGTGCTGTTTGATGAGACTGATATCATCTTGATGTTCTAAATATGTTTACTGCCTGATCTTCCTGTTTGCCCATAGCATGACAGATTCCATGAAGACTTGGGGGAGAGTAACTGATTATGAATTTGGTTAATGGGTTTGAAGGTGGCGATAAGTTTGTATCGACATTCAGAGATACCTTATGGAGTTCTTCTTTTGCATGTTGTCTTGGAGTGGTGTTAACTATTTTTTGTTGCGTTCTTGAATTTTATCCTTTTAGTAGAGCTATTTGTTTCATGTTTCCAGTTCCTGTTTGAAGAATCACTCAGAAGAACAAATCTCCTGAGCACTGGTCACTGTGCCTTCCAATATAGCCACAACTATTCATTGCAAGGAACATTAATTAATATCATAAAAGGTCTAGTTTTCCTGAGCATGTTGTCACTTCCAAGGACACAAGTTCTTTGAAAAAGTATGCTTAAGTCCTACATGTGAGTAGTTCATCATCAATTTCCTGATATATACCCTCAAGGGATGCTCAGTTTACTATGGCAGCACTACATGAGTAAGTTAAGATTATTATTATTAATATCCTATTAACAATTTTTCTCCAAATTAGTCTATTACTTGTCAGCATTAAAATATTGTTGCATGTAAAACTTCATGCTTAAAAGGCAATTCTGACTGAATCAATCCACTTAGACCTTGGTCTTCCTCTAGATATCTTTCCTACCATGTTTACATCAAACAAATCTTTTGCTAACCTTTCCTTACCCATCCTATTTAAGTGGCCATACTACCTTTGATTAGCTCTGCTTACTCATTCTTGAATGCTCACAGTGTCAAGTTTCTTTTTAATATCTTCATGTTTATTATGGTTCTGCCATTTGTTCACTCTCCTAATTTTTCTCAGAACTCTCATATCTGTGGTGTTTAATCTTTGATCAAGTGCATTGAATTTAATTTGCCATCTTCACTAAAAACTGTGCCTAAATAGTCAAAATATTTTGCTATTCTTTAGGTTCTCCAATGTGCAGGTGAAGTTTTCTGTGTCCCTGTCTATTTTCATTCTTATTGCTGATTTTCATGCTAAATTTTCTACAGATGTTATTCAGTTTAGTTAGAGAACCCTGGAGACTTGCACTTGGATGTGTTTAGGAGTAAATGGCTAAATTTAATTTCTCCAATTTTTAATATCAAGTTTAATACCTCTTTCTTTCATTATGCAAATCATTTTGATGATGAATAAGCATGGAGATAATGTGCATCTTGTCTTATGCCTGATTTTGCCTCAAACCATTTGCCTGTGTTGTCTTCAGTTCTAACTGCCTGCTTACAACTTTAAATATAGACTATATTGCTCCACATAACATCCCATTTATGCCATATAACTGTAGTGTTTAGAAAAACTTTTCTCTGGTCACCTTGTCGTATACCTTTTCTAGTTAAGTACAGATCCTTGTCATATTCCCATGATTTCTCAACTATTTGTCATAAAGTGAAAATCTGATCTTGACAGCCTCTTTTTGGCCTAAACCCAGCTTGTTCTTCTCCGAGTTTCTCTTTCACAATTTTTCTCAACCACTTTTCAAGTATGCTTGCATAAATCACATTCATCTTTATTCCCTTTTTTTAGAGATAGGAACTATGAGAGCTTTACTCCAATCATCTGGAATTTGATCTTCTGACCAGGCCCTCTGAATTATGCAGTGTTGCCACTGTGAAACTTTTATATCTCCATGTTTAAGCATTTTTGGTCAAATATTATCTACTCCAGGTGCTATGCCAGATATGAGTAGTATCCTCATATAAAAATTATGAAGGGAGAAGTGGTACATCACCATGATCTTGAGATATCTGATGGGTTATATTTATCTCTGTTTGTGGGTAATTTTATAAAATTTGATACTTGAATACAATTAGACCATACCATTCTATCTCATGATGATCTCATTGGCTTTGAATTTTCTGTTATGTTTGCATATGCTTGTTCCAGTCTTAAAATGAAAAGTGGGATAACTATGGGTTAAATATAAGACATAGTTTGAAAAGTGTGTACATATGACAAAATACAAGTTTAGAATGGTTTTTTTTTTTTATTGTGTAACAAAATTAGTGACTTACAGATAAACAATTGGCTTTTAATTTTTCTTCTTATCAAAGATTAGGAATTTCCTGTTCTGGCTTCAGTAGTCTTTCCAACTTGCAGCTGGTCTCCTGCTTTCTCTCTTTCCCTTTGATCTTTATTTATCCTTATTTTGGTAGCTGCAATCTTTCCATTCTATATAAATGATATAGAATGGAAAGATATTTTGCATCTTTTCATTTTTGATATGGTCTAATTTTGTACATCCTGTAATTGTTCTTAAAAATTTCATTTTTGTTGCCTATATTTTAGTTGGTTATTTCTTTTTTAACAGTCCATTCTGAACTATATAATAGTGAGAGTAGCCATTAGTATGTAATATTTGAGTTTCTCATCTAGATTATTTATTTAGTGTCCATTTAATTGTTCCACAAATTTTCTTAAATTTGTCTTTTAGATGTGCTGTTATGCAACCTAAACAATTAAACAGTCTCACCTGTTATAGTATTTTATCTTCGATGACTATTTTTGATGTAACATGATCTCGACCTTTAAATGATGTTACTTTAGTTTTCACTTGTAAAATTTTTAAATTGTATTGTTGGCTTATTTTGTGCAATTCCTAGACTGATTTTTGAAGGTCATCTTCATTGCCTTGTAATATTATCTAATCAACTGATTACATTGTACTGATAACAGTTCTGGTTAATTGGATACCTTGTTTTGTTTTCCATATTTTCATAATTTGATCTACACACACGATATATGTTGAATAGAATTGAAAATGAACTGCATTCCTGTCTTACACTGTGATTAATTTCAATCTCTAGTGTTAATTTATTAAATGACTAACTTTATTCTTGTCTATATAAATTAACTTTAAATAGCTTGTACTAAATGTAATGGATGCCCTTGTTTTGTTTTATTACTATTATTATTATTATGACACCTCCAGGAAGTCTAGAGACTCATCAAGGGAGGACACCTACTCTACAGCTCTCATCTCCACCACTCAATTCACCAACTACAGCGAGCTGAAACTACCATCATCATCTACCGCCGACCACCACCACTAATATTTTTGCTGACAATCACAAACATTCATGTCCTTGAAGGGATTCGAGCCCGCAGCCTTTTGGCTGGAGAGTGGATACACTAACCACTCAGCCAACCAGACTGGCAAAAAAAAAAAAAAAAAAAAAAAAAAGCTTAGTAAAAGTTCCTGTAGTCGGTGTCTAGAATAGAACTTATGACGCTTCTGTTCGGGCGATGGTGCTATAGATGGCACACGCTACTTCCACTGAGCTACACAGGTGCCAATTACACTCCATAGTTTTTTCCTATGTATTCTATCAAAAGTTTTATCATAGTCTATAAAGGCCAAATTATTCTCCAGATTAAATTCTCTTGCTTTTTTCAATAATTTGTTTTGAAACATAAATTGTCTATACATGTCTGTATTTGAAACCACTTTGTTCTTCTAAGAGTAGAACATTTGCAATTTGGCAAGTTTTGAATGGCACTTGTGATATAATGTTTATTCAGTACGTGTATCCACAAGAATAATAAATACTGAGTTTTTGACTTATCTAGGCACTCTACAATGATCTTACAATAAAAGTAGATTTACTCTTGACCGAAGGTTTGGCTCACTTGTTCAAAAGCAAAAATCAACCATGGACATTCCCTCACTCTAGACACTTCAACACTTGCATAATGCAAAAAGACATGATTATGCTATAATGCCAGAAAAAAGTTCCACATCTGGATTTCCTACATAATAGTGAGAGGAACTTAACCACCCTCTTAAGTAATGATGCTAATAAACTCTGACTAGAAGTCTCAATACTATTTAGAGCTAAACTTCCTCTCCTGAACTTATCTCCAGCTGAAATAGGGCCTAAAATCCATGAGACGTGATAACCAGTTCACCATAACAAAAGCGCAGGAAAAGCAGTAGTAATTGTGGACATTACATCTGCCTAGAAATCATTCAGAACTCTACCAGTAGCCCAAATCAACAAACTAATTCCTTACTCAACAAGGTGATCATTTCGGATGAAGACACCATCAAAAAATTGAAGACCATTTTGGAAGAACCCCTTGTTTCAATGGCCTACCAAAAATCCATACGGAAAGAGTTCCACTCAGATCTGTAGTTGAGTACATTGGTGCTATTGCTTAGCTAATTTCCTAGCTCATCTTTTAAGCTGCTGAATGGGCTGTATATGATCTTCAGTGAAATATTCTTCCCAATTTCTGACAAAAATAACCTGACCCTTCTGCCTACAGACATCATGATCAGCTTTGATGTCCAGTCCTTATTTACTAATATACCACCGTCTGACACTTTCCAACTGTTCTCAGACAAGTTCCCTCCAGACATAGCTGAACTGTTCTATTTTGTTATGCACTCAGGCATAACAAAATAGAACAGTTATGCCTGAGTGCATAACAAAATAGAACAGTTATATTGTTATGCACTCAGGCTATTCATGAATTCATCTGCAGAAACCAATTCTACAAACAGATTGACGGAACTACTATGGGAAGCCTCCTCATCACCTGCACTTGCCAATTTCTACTTAGATCATCTTCAGGAATCCCTATTTTTTTTTCAATACTACTACCTTAATCATTCTTTTGGGTATGATATGTGGATGATGTTTGCCACCTGGCCAGATTCAGAAGCTTGTCTGCTTACCTTTTATTCCAAATTCAACAGCCTTTGTCCACACATCAAATTTGCCATGGAAAATTAGCCTTCCTGAACATCTTCCTTTCCCACATCCCTTCTTGCTACATCTGTTTACTATAAATATGTATGTGGACACACACATGTGTATAGCATGTAGCTTTGCTGGTTCATGGATATATAAGTAAGAGTTAATAAAAGCAGAAAACTGGAATAAGATGGTAACAATTGTTTTAATTAAAAACCAGCTGTTTCATCCTAATGACATAGGATTTCTTCAGGTTTAAGCACAAAAACTAGTAGACAAACAGTAAAGACTAACAAAGGTAATGACCACTACTTAGTTTTACAAGAGTCAGATGTTTTTAAAATATTTCTAATTGTGCATTGCACTATTGTACTTGTTTATGCATTCATGTACACACATTTGACTAATGATGGCTAGGATGTTTTCAGACAAGTTTATACTTGGATTTGGATTTAGATGTTTTGGATCCAGTGCCATTTCTAAAGATTCCCAAAATTCTTCTCTCGGTTATTTCCCAGCAACAGTGTAATAGTTCAGATTTATCACATAACACTTGGTACCTCATTGCTGAAGTGTCTTATGGGTCAGCTGAAGAGAGTATATGTGATGACAAAGCTGAACCCTCACTTCTTCTGTATTCAGTATCTCGGATGTGTTCTTCACTGCATTCTCGATAGATTTTCCTGTCTGTGCATAGTAAGATGACTTGTATTCGCACCATAGCCGATAGACACCTGGCTATTTAAGTTGACCACATCAAGGTTTTGTGTATTTTTCGTTTTATGGAAATAGAGCTAATATATGAAAGGGTGATGAAGCTTATGTTTTCTCATCATTAGAAATATCTCTAATCTCATTTTGGTTAAGTAGGCTAGAGATAATATGTTCATTCTAGCCATTTTGAAAATAAAATGTTCTTTATATATTGCAGTTATTTATAGTTAATCTTTATTAATAATGAGTCTGTGGGCTCTTGCTACTAGTGTAGAAATAAAACTTAATATATTAGGTCTGTAATGATGGAAAGAGGCCTGTTGATATCTATCAGTGAGTATGTATTGGCTTTTGAACCATAGACACTTTTAATTTACCAGATTCCTTAGTTAGTTGCAGATCTCAGTTATTGTCAAGACTAGTAAAATGTTTTGTAATTTCTGTTATCATTCTATATCCCAACTCATAAGCCAATTCATAAAAAAATTCAGATGTCATCCACACATTTTGTTTGCTTGGTACTGAACTGGAAAACTCCATTTAAAGTGAAGGCCTGGCCCTTTTTCCAATAACTAACAGTTTTCATTGATCCAAACAGTGTAATGCATTTATAAGACAGGGAACCATCCATTGTGGCATGATAAAATACCCTGTTTCATCATCACTAAATTTCTGAAGCAATATTACATAATTTCTCTAATACTCCTTATGGTAGAAGCAACTGGCTGGCCCAATTAAACAGCATTGTGTACCAAATAAACAAAAGCAAATTATCATTTTATTTTAGTTCTTCCAGACTTGTCCCAATAAAACATCTCCTGTTTATTAACTAGTAGATCAGTTTACTGGAATATTTTGCACATAAATTCCATTTTCCTGAGGAAGGATTAAGAGTCAAAGCTGTATAAATGAGAGGAGACCTCCACATAGCCTTTAAAGGAATGCAGAGAACTGACCAGGGTTTCTGACCTAATGTTCAATTCTCACCTTCTCGTGGTTCATCCTATTAGGTATCTACCTGGATACAGAATGAACAAGGATAGGTTGGAATTTGGGATTTAGCTGACCAAATTGTATTCTTATTGGCTTATACTACAATACTTATTTATTTATTTAGCATATTGCTCACATATGAAAAGTTACATCACATTAATCATTAATATATATGAACAGAATAATAGACATATGCAAGTACAACAATAAGACATAATACAGTCAAAAAAGAGACACTCGAGAATAGGCTACAGCTGTGTGTCTAAGTTGATTATCCAATCAACTGCGCTTGGTGTAGCACTGATGAAGTTCGACAGGTTTCCATTGTATGTACGTTAGGCACATTCTGCTGTAATATGATTAATTGTCTGGCTGGGTGATCCACAGTCACACTTGGGTGAGGCAATCATGCCCCATTTGTAAAGGTAGTCTGCGCATATGCCATGGTTGGTGCGGATTCGGTTTAGGGTTGACCAAGTTTTTCGAGGTAGGTCAAAACCCAAAGGCATCTGTGTTGGGCCCACTAATTCATGGAAGTCCCCTGTGAAGTGTTACACCAGGACTCTTTCCACTTCTCTTTCATGTTGAAACTTGTCTCTGCAAGATTTTTCGCTGTTAAGATTGGAGGGTGCCTTGACTTTAGCCTGTTTATTTCTAGGAGTGGGATGTCTTCATGGATTGGAAGATTTTGGATTTCCATGATTTTGCTGTATTCATGTAGAAGAAAGTTGGATGTGGGATGTTGCTTAGCACTGGGAGCCAGTAGGTTGGAGTTGATTTCACTGTTCCAGAAATAAGGCTCATAGTGGTGTTAAGCTGAGCATCAACCAAATACACATGGGTGCTGTTCAGCCATACAGGTGAGCAGTATTCAGCTACAGAGTAAATGAGACCAAGAGCAGTGCAGCGAAGCATTGTTGCTGAGGCACCCCAAGTTGTTTCGCATTGTTTTTGCAGTATGCTGTTTCGTGTTTTTAGCTTGGATGCGGTGTTAATGAGATGTGGTTTAAAAGATAGAGTTCTATCTAAAGTGACACCCAGATATTTCGGGAATCTTGGGGCTTAGCAGTTTGTCGTTGAAGTAGACCATGAGTTCTTTGTTAGCCTGGTTATTGTTCAGGTGGAAGCATGAAACTTCTGTTTTGCTAGGATTTCGGTATAATCTCCATTTGCTCAAGTATTCATCTAGGACTGCAAGGTCATTTGTTAGTGTATGTATTTTCCATTGTAGTAAAATTGGTGTGTCTAGTGGCTAGAGCAATGTCATCAGCATAGTAAAACTCCTTGGAGGCTGTATGAGGCATATCTATGATGTATAAGTTTAAAAGGAGGGGGGGGGGGCAGAACTGACCCTTCTGGTAATCCATTATTCAGTGTTTGTTTACTTTAGCTCTCGTCCATACACACTTGGAACAGGCGATTGCTTAGCATGTTATCAATTAGTTTTGCTATTGTTCTGCATGGAGCAACTTGCAGATTACATCATGCCTCCAGACTGTATCATAAGTTGCGGTAAGATTTACAAAAATTACAGCTGTTTTCAGGCATTGTTGGTAGCCTGCCTCTATATGTGTGTGGTGAGTGACAGAACCTGATCACAGCAGCTTCGTTTATGTCTGAATCTGGCCTGTTCCACTGGGACTTGTTCTATTATATTAGGGGCAGTTCTATTGAGGGTGAGCCTTTCTAGGAGCTTATAACAGGTGCTAAGCAGCGATTGGTCGGTAATTTTCTGGTTTGTTTTGGGTTTATCCTAGTTTTAAGATGGGGATAATTTTTGTCCTCTTAAACTCTTTCAGAAGTCTACCAGTCTGGAGGATGTCAGAGAAAAAGCAAGCCAACCACTGTCGAGCTTTTTGGCCTGTCTTCAACAGGAAATCAGGGCGAATTACATCGAAACCTGGAGCCTTGCCTGGTTTCATATCCATTAGAGCAGTGTTAATATCTTCAAGAGTCAAAGGTCACGAATATAAAGGGTCTGATGGTCTGCTATTTTTCAAATATGTAAGTTCTCTTTTTATTTGAAGAGTGTGTTTTTTGTCCTTGGTGGTATATCTTGATGTGATGCATATTGGTTAGGAGAAATAGCTGATTGTTCACAGACAGTCAGAGTGCCACTACCTACTTTTCTTAGAAGGCTCCATGCTTTTCTACTGGAGTGCCGAAAATCGAGTCTTTCTACTGTCTCAATTCGTTTCTTCTGTCAGGTGGTATCAAGGCTATTAATGAGTTCCTCTGCAATGTCAGGATCGCCGTACTCTAGGTATTCTTGGTACAGGTTATTACTGTCATCGTTCCATCCAGGGATATACTCCTTCCGGAAGCCTCTTGGTATGGTCTTCTTACCTACAGCTAAAATAGCTCCCATGAATCTCTTGTAATTATTGCATGTTGGAGGGATCCAATGGACATATTTGTCAAGATAGGTGGCAAATGTATCCCAGTCGGCTTTCCTGGAAGTTCCAGCGGGGACATTGGATGGATCTGACAAGGGGTACCTGCAGACCTGCCTCTAATATAATTAATCTATATTGGCTTCGTGGAAAGTTGGAGAGAAATCTTATCGATGTAGGTAACGATCTGAGCTGGTTAGTACTAACACTGTGTTCCAACATAAAAATGTGCACAAATTCACATGGAGAGAAGAGGCTAGGAATAAGAAAAGTCTCATTGACTGTTATTGTTGATAGTGATGTTTTCTCAATGGTGCAGAACACTAGAGTGTACAGAGGATTTGAAATTGGAAGTGATCACCATTTAGTCTTGAGCAAGATAAAATTGAATTTCATATTGAAAAGAAAAACATGTAAGAAAGTTTTAAAGTGAATAAAAGTTGAACAGCTCTCAGATGTGAACTGTAGACACAAACATTATTCAAGAAAAAAAGAAAGAGTTTGAGAACAGGAATCAAACCTTGGAGATTCTGTGGAAACCCCTGAAGAAAACATTGATTGATTCATCCAGAGAGGCATATGGTGAGGTTGTTTGCAAGGTTAGAAAAATCAGAACTCCATGGTGGACACAGGAAGTTAAACAGGCAGTGAAGGAAAAGACAAAAGCATATCAAAATTTCCTGGCATATAAGTCAGCTTGGGCTCTTAGAAAATACAGAGGCAAATTTAAGAACGCTAAATATTTTAAAACTAGCTAAACAAAAGTCATGGGAAGACTTTGGTAAAAACATAGAAAAGAAATATCAAGAAGGTGGCAAGAATTTTGAAAGCTGTTGAAGAAGAAGCTTAGAAATAGAGGAAAGAGTGCTTCAAAAGGAATTAGAGATGATAAAGGTGACATGAAAACTGGAGAAAGAGATAACCTTGATGTATGGAGTAATTACTTCGAGAAATTGCTAAATGAAACAATCAGTGACTGTGGTAAAAAAAAACGCTCAACCAGCATGCAATCAGGAATGCCTTTCCATACTTGAAGTAGAGAAATCCATCAAAAGCTTAAAATGTGGAAAGGCAGCAGGAGTAGATGATATTCGACTAGAAATGCTCAAGTATGGAGGTATAAGTCTTAAGTGGCTGCACTGCATACTTCAGAAGCACTGGACAGAGGGACAAATTCCAGATGATTGGAGTAGTACCCATATATAAAGATGGAAATAGAACTGAATGAGAGTTACAGAGGTATTTCCCTACTAAGCATTTTTGGTAAGATTTATGCAAATATACTTGAGAAACAGTGCGAAGGATTGTGGTAGAGAAGCTTGGTGAAGAACAAACTGGAATCAAGCCAGATAAGAGGCTTTCAGGATCAGATTTTCACTTTTCGCCAAATAGTTGAGAAATCATGGTAATGCTACAGTTCTACGATGTCAGTGGGGTTTTATATTGTAAAATCTTGTATGAAGAAAATTAGAACAATATTTTTCTATACTGATTTTACTTGGAAATAACAAATTATACAAAATACTTGTATTTGAATTAACGTTTGCCTCAATTTTTTTGCTGTATCGAATCTGGTAAAATATTAGATTAAATTGTTAAAATATTTAAGACCCACTGAAATTGGACAAACAAAGAAATAGCTCAGACTGGATTAGATATATAGACCTGGGGCTAACGAAAATCGCGAAGATCAACAGGTTCCTGGTTTTCTCGCCAGAACTCAGCGACAGCGGGGTGGCAGAGAAAATCCCTCCAAGAAAATCCAGACAGTTTATTCTAGACATATAGACCTGGGTTCCAAGGTCAGGAGAGTAGAGTAAAAGGGAGAAATCAAAAAGCTAAATCGCTCTGTTCCTGGCTCTCATTTCCGGTCTTGCTTCGAAGAGGTTCCTGTGTCCAGCCGTTCCAAGGACGGGGGGGGGGAGTCACGTCCCACCAGCAGAAGTCCAACGATGATAGAAGGTTCATAACAGCAGTGATGACTATTCCAAAAGTTCTGCCGAGACGTTTCTTGCCGATCTCCGAGTATGCTGTATCATCGTTACCCTGAACTAGTACCCAAATGGGGTTTTTACTAGAAGGAAGAGGAACGTGATTGTGCTCTCTAGGATCTAGTGTACTGAACTAGCTGGCAAGGTTACAAGTAAGAATTTTGTAGAACTTTCCTAGATTATGAAAATTAAGGCTAAGAATGCCGATCCCATAGTTAGTTAGTGTAAAGAACATTTTTGTGAAGTCAGAAAGCCACACTTCTAATTAATTGTGAACTAATTGTATACAGAGTTCAGAGAAATTTCCTAATGTTATGTGATGAAAGGGAAATTGATTGTAAAGTTTAAGTATGCCTATTTCTGGAAAGACTTTTATTGGGATTATATTGATCAAGTGCATATAATAAACAATTAAGTTATACCAACTAGTTTCACCAACTAAGTCTGTTGGCATCTTCAGGGTACATAACTGATGTACGGCACTAAAAAGTAAAAAACTGTTACAAACTATAATCAATCGATTCCAATTATATTAAACAAAGAACAGAGCGCCTACAATACATTCACTTGTTGTTATTTAGGAACGTTCTATAGTTGGCACTATAATTCAGTTCTGGCGAGTTGAAGGATCTGATAAGGGTCTTCCAGATCACGGGCAAGATTAGTCCTTGGTTCCTGTTTCTAGAACTTGAAGAAGATAACCAATTATCATTTCTGGACACTTTAATTAAGAAGCTTCCGAATGGTGGTATCAACCTCTCAGTTTACCGCAACCCTACCAATACAGGACGTTATTTACATTTCACTTCCTCACACCACATTTCTCAGAAACTTAGTAGTGTACACATGTTGAAGAACCATGCCTCTCTCCTTACAACAGATCAACAAGACCTCCAGCAAGAACTATCCCTGATATCCTACAACCTTACCATGAATGGATTTCCTCGAAGACTCGTCCACAAGATACTTTTCTCTGAACCCCGACAAAGACAACAAGATGATGTACGTTATATTTCTACCATCGTCATTCCATACTTAGGGACAGTTTCCAATAAGATTGCTAGACTCCTTAGACCACATAAAATAAGAGTGGCCCAAACCCACAGAAACGATTAGACAATTCTTAAGATCTCCAAAAGATAGCCATCCTTTCTCCAAATATGCTGGAGTTTATAACATACCATGCTCATGCAGCTTGAATTACATCGGCCAAACTTCAAGGAGCCTTGAAATTAGGCAAAAAGAACACATAGGTGATGTCAATAATAACAGAGAAGAAAAATCGGGGTTAGCGTTTCATTTCTCAAGAACGAACCATACCATAGAGTGGGATAGAAGCACAATTCCTTACATGGAGGAGGACTTCCGCTCCCGAATTTTAAAGGAGGCCACAACAGTTGCCCGCTGTACACAAAACCTGCTATTTTTCAAATATGTAAGTTCTCTTTTTATTTGAAGAGTGTGTTGTTTTTTGTCCTTGGTGGTATATCTTGATGTGATGCATATTGGTTAGGAGAGGAACAGGAACCAAGGACTAATCTTTCCCGTGATCTGGAAGACCCCTTATCAGATCATTCAACTCGCCAGAACTGAATTATAGTGCCAACTATAGAACGTTCCTAAATAACAAGTGATATCATCCATGCTCTATGAATGTATTGTACGTGCTCTGTTCTTTGTTTAATATAATTGGAATCGGTTGATTATAATTTGTAACAGTTTTTTACTTTTTAGTGCCGTACATCAGTTATGTACCCTGAAGATGCCAACAGACTTAGGTGGTATAACTTAGTTGTTTATTATATGCACTTGATCAATATAATCCCAATAAAGTCTGTCCAGAGCTTTTTGGTCAAGAAAATTAAAGGTTTTTCAACATATGCCTAATTCTCTCTTTAGCCTTGGTTAAGTTACTTTAGAGTGTGTATATGTCTACCTAAAAATCACGTGTCTGATTGCCATGAGCATATATATGTCATAGAGCTTAGGCGAGAATTGCTAATCTAATCGAGTGGAGAACCAGACACGTGCTTTACTTTCTCTCCATTATTATTTAGCTGAGTTAATCAGAGACATATATTTTGATATTTGTAGTTGTAATCTTTGTAATTACCTTGACTTCGAATGAATAAACAGTTTTGTTTGTTAATAGCTTGCCTGATTCTGCCTTACCAATGCACTGTCTCATAAAACATAGAACCTGTGCATCCTGAAGATAGAATAGCCGTGACTGACTGATATTAAGTTTTAAAGCATTGCTTGACTTAGAATTAAATTTTAGCGATATTTCCGTGTTGAGCTGGATGTTTCTCTTGCATGTATGGGAAAGACATACAATTCCTCTACTTGATCTTTAATGGCGCAGTCGAAAAAACAAATTAAATTTTAAAGATCACTGCAAGAGAAAGTCAGCAAGGAGACATGGGAATTTGTTCCAACCCGAAGCACTTCCTAAAATATCGACTACGTACACATGAAAAATAGCATATTTACGGCCTTGAGAGGGGGGGGGGGTCAAATTATAGCCATAGAGGATTAAGAGTGATTGAACTAGCTCAGACAACAACTACAAAGTGTGTTATGACTGTTAAGGAAAAGAACATAAAGGCGCAGTTCGAAAGCTTTAATAATAAATGACTAAATAAATAATAATATCAGAATATGATGAATAATAATAATTAAAAGAGATATTATTACAATATCAAGCAATACTTAGTCTTTATTTGAGTTGTAATAACTAATATTTAAGGAATTGACAGCGTATACTGGAAATATAGATTAAATAAACTTTAATATACACTTTCCGATATTTCGGCGAACGTCACGTTGCCATCTTCTTGGGAACTTACTAAAAAGACACGTGCACACAAGTACTAATAACAGCAAATGAGACTGAAGCTAGGAAGCTAGCGTTTTCCTAAAGTCCTGATGGTGCACCCTGGCGGGCTATATTGGTAGTTCTTGGCCTTTGGGCTGAAGTTCTTCTGATAAAAGTTTCCCAAATTTGGGGCAGTTTCATGCATCCAAATTTGTTGAGGTTTGGCATGTTCCTAAGGGCCGAGGCTGATTCCATGAATAGTCTTTCATACTTGAACTTGCTGCGGTGTATTACTGTGGCTTTCTTCCATCTTATTCTGTGGCGAGTATCCAGAGCGTGGTCTGCAAACCCAGAGTGGCTGTACTGGTGAAATCAGATGTAATCCTTGTGTTCTGAGATTCTGATATTTACTGTCCTGCCTGTTTGGCCAAAGTAGGACAGTTTACAGCTGCAAGAGACCTGGTATACACCAGGTAGGTCTAGGGGAAGTGGTTGGTCTTTGGTGGAGCGGATAAGGGATGCCAGTTTTCTGTGTGGTTTGTAACAAGTGGTCAAGTCATGTTTTTTTAAGATTTTATTGATTTTTTCCGAGGTGCCTCTGATGTAGGGAATAGTGATGGATTTAGAGTAATCTTTTTTGTGAAGGGGAGGGGGGGGTGGGTTGTGGATAACTGGGTTAAGTATTTTTTGGAGGGGGTAGCCGTTGGCTGAGAAAGTGTCACAGATGTGATTTAGTTCAGTGGTTAGGGCTTGATCATTAGAACAGATTATTTTTGCCCTGTTGAATAATGTTTTAATCACTCCATATTGTTGTGAGGGGGGGGGGTGGGATTGTTGGTGAATGTATCTGCCTGTATGGGTGGATTTTCTATAAACTGAGAAAACCAAGGTTCCATCAGGTTGGCGGGTGACTAGTGTGTCTAGGAAGGGGAGGTTATTGTTTTCTTCTTTTTCCAGGGTGAATTTGATTCTAGGGTGTTGGTTGTTCAAGTGTGTTAGGAAGGAGAGGAGTGAATCCGGGCCATGTGGCCAAATAGCGAAAACATCATCAACGTAGCGAAGCCATATGGTAGGTTTTTGTGGGGCTGAGTTTAAGGCTTTCTCTTCAAACATCTCCATGAAGAAGTTGGCCAAGGGTGGGGAGAGTGGTGAACCCATGGCTGTCCCCTCTATCTGTTTGTAGAATTTTTCCTGCCAAACGAAATAGCCTGAGTTCATTGTAAACTGAAATAGGGCTGAGATATCGGGAGGAAATTTAGCTTGGATTAGCTCAGCCCTATTTCAGTTTACAATGAACTCAGGCTATTTCGTTTGGCAGGAAAAATTCTACAAACAGATAGAGGGGACAGCCATGGGTTCACCACTCTCCCCACCCTTGGCCAACTTCTTCATGGAGATGTTTGAAGAGAAAGCCTTAAACTCAGCCCCACAAAAACCTACCATATGGCTTCGCTACGTTGATGATGTTTTCGCTATTTGGCCACATGGCCCGGATTCACTCCTCTCCTTCCTAACACACTTGAACAACCAACACCCTAGAATCAAATTCACCCTGGAAAAAGAAGAAAACAATAACCTCCCCTTCCTAGACACACTAGTCACCCGCCAACCTGATGGAACCTTGGTTTTCTCAGTTTATAGAAAATCCACCCATACAGGCAGATACATTCACCAACAATCCCACCACCCCCCCCTCACAACAATATGGAGTGATTAAAACATTATTCAACAGGGCAAAAATAATCTGTTCTAATGATCAAGCCCTAACCACTGAACTAAATCACATCTGTGACACTTTCTCAGCCAACGGCTACCCCCTCCAAAAAATACTTAACCCAGTTATCCACAACCCACCACCTCCCTCCCCTTCACAAAAAAGATTACTCTAAATCCATCACTATTCCCTACATCAGAGGCACCTCGGAAAAAATCAATAAAATCTTAAAAAAACATGACTTGACCACTTGTTACAAACCACACAGAAAACTGGCATCCCTTATCCGCTCCACCAAAGACCAACCACTTCCCCTAGACCTACCTGGTGTATACCAGGTCCCTTGCAGCTGTAAACTGTCCTACTTTGGCCAAACAGGCAGGACAGTAAATATCAGAATCTCAGAACACAAGGATTACATCTGATTTCACCAGTACAGCCACTCTGGGTTTGCAGACCACGCTCTGGATACTCGCCACAGAATAAGATGGAAGAAAGCCACAGTAATACACCGCAGCAACTTCAAGTATGAAAGACTATTCATGGAATCAGCCTCGGCCCTTAGGAACATGCCAAACCTCAACAAATTTGGATGCATGAAACTGCCCCAAATTTGGGAAAGTTTTATCAGAAGAACTTCAGCCCAAAGGCCAAGAACTACCAATATAGCCCGCCAGGGTGCACCATCAGGACTTTAGGAAAACGCTAGCTTCCTAGCTTCAGTCTCATTTGCTGTTATTAGTACTTGTGTGCACGTGTCTTTTTAGTAAGTTCCCAAGAAGATGGCAAAGTGACGTTCGCCGAAATATCGGAAAGTGTATATTAAAGTTTATTTAATCTATATTTCCAGTATACGCTGTCAATTCCTTAAATATTAGTTATCATGTCTAACCAGCGTATAAGCCTCTCAACAAGAATATTTGAGTTGTAAGTCAGCAGTTAGAATGGAAGGAAGTAAAGGAAGATGGTTTAATATTAAATCTGGTGTCAGACAAGGATGTACATTATCCCCCTCATGTAATTCATTATCTGTATGGATCACATTATGAAGGAAAGTGATATTAACCCTGATATCAAAATTGGAGATGTTAATCTCAGCTCTTTATGCAGACGATGTTATACTTCTAAATAAATCTGCTACAAGTCTGCAAGATTCCCAGGCTAAATTGAATAATTGTTGTAATAGATATGGTATGAAGGTCAGGTATAACAAGACAAAGGCAATGAAAATAGGCAGAAACATTGAAAACATCAACCGTATCCTGAATGTTGGACCTGTAGAATAGGTAAAACATTTCAGCTGATTAGGTACAATTTTTAGTGAAGATGGCAAACTAAATTTGGAAATAGAGAACAGAATTAACAAAGCTGGTGTGGTAGGAGGTCCACTAAATAAATTTATGTGGAATAAGAGAGAGAGAGATTAGTCAAAACACTGAACTAGCTGTATACAAAGATAGTATTCAAACAAATTTTAACTTGTAGATTTGAGAGCTGGGTTAGTAATAAAACTCTTGATCAAAAACTGGAGACCATAGATATGAGAGTCATGAGAAAGATTCAAGGACTGAACAGGTGACATCAATGGCAATATCATATTAAAAATGAGGATATTAGGAAAGAACCTGTCATTGTTAGCATCGAGAAATGTGTTAGCAGAGCTAATCTCAGGTGGTATGGTCACTTAAACAGAATGGGAGAGGAAAGATTAGCAAAACAAGTGTTCTCTTCCAGGTTGGTAGGAAAAAGACTCAGAGAAAGACCAGCATGTAGATGGATTGATACAGTAAAATGTGCCTTAGAAGATAGAAATATAAGATCTGATAATGTTGGCGTATGAGACAGGTAACAGACTGATTTGGAGGAAAATTATAGATAGGAAGTTAGTAATGAAGTAAGTTTTTCATGTAGTACGATCATATCCTGTACACTCCTTGAGGGTACATGTCAGGAATTTGATAATGATGATTCCTGGTTTTTGAGACAACAGTTAAATTTTAGGTCATCGAAATTTAAAAAATAAATTCATACATGGAGCAAGTGAAGACATAGTGAATTGACTTAAGTGCATTGTGGATTGTATTCTTTTGCATAACATGGACACTTCAATAGATTGGTTTAGCTCTTCTGGAATGGAAATGCTCTTTGAAACGTAGAAACTTCCAAATTATATTATTGTTCCTATATTTTTTTCTCATAAGAAGTTTGGCATTCTTTCTTTCTTGTTCATTTAGTTCACGTACCTTTCTTTTTTCTTCCCCATCAACTTTGTTCCTGATGAGTATATGTAGATTTTTTTACCAAAAAACGAATGTGACAAATTCCAACACTGGGTTTAATGTCATGATAATACTGATAAACTGACTAATTTCGCCACATATGCTAGTGGCTTCTTCTCCTGTTAAAAAAAAAAAAAAAAACATTAAGTGGTAAACTTAATGATAAACATGAATTACTACATCGCTAAAACCAAACACGTAAGGAACTGTTACACAAAGGTAAAATAACAGAAACATGTAGAGCATGGAAGCTGGTATGGGTCAGTCATTGTTCAGTAGGTATGCATGATAGTTGTCAGAAAAGTCAGTCTGACTTGTGGAAAGATTTAGTAAGTGACTTCCAAATATCACATAAAATTATTCCTTGGTTTTTGTTGAGTGTGCCTAATGAGTGGATAACCACCGTAGCCTCTTTGATGTTGTGGGCACTGAAGTTGTCTTCTATGTAAGGAATGGAGTTCTTGTCCCATTCAGTATTGTGGTGAGTGTGGGAGAAGTGGAAAGCTAGGCCTGAGCTGTTTTATCTGTTGTTATTAAATTAAAGTCTCCAATGTGCTCTTTTTTTTTTCTAATTTCCAAACTTCTAGGATGCTTGCTCCCATGTAAGGAAGGCCACAAGAACATAGTGGAATATTGTAAACTCCAGGATATTTGTTGAAGGGGTGTGGTCCTAAGCTTAACATCATAGCTCATATTGTCACAATGGACTTGGAAGCCACTCTTATATCATGAGATTTCTGGAGATTGGTGATTCTGAGAGAAAGTTTGCCAATATAAGGGGTAGAAACTGAGGCTCTGTAGTGAATGTCAGGGATCTGTTATGGAGTCAAGAATAGTGTTCTGTGTACCATTTTCTTAGAATACCCATTGCTCACCAATAGTTGGAGAAGAGAATGCATTTCCTCTCTTAGTGTTTCTGCATCTCCTAGTATAGGAGATGCAGAAACACTGTAATAGGAGACTTTTGTTTTCTTCTTCTTTCAGCGTATCTATAATACCTAATTTTTGCAATATATGGTGGAATGGAGAAAAAATGCACATAACAACCTGTATGAGTCGGCATATGTTATGTGCTAAGAGAGAGAGGTATTTCCTTCTGCTTTTTTTGAAATTAAAACATTTAGGAAAGATAAATTTCTTTCATTTTCAAGTTCTAAAATGAATTTAATTTTATAATGGAAGGAGTTAATATGTCATCTGCATATCTCCACCAAAGTGGTGATTTGGGATTTGTAGATGGCAGGAAACCTTTTTCGAAGTTTTCCATGAATAAGTCAGCACAGGGAGGAAACAGAGGATTTCCCTTTGCAAGGCCAGATAGTTTGTAGATATTCCCATTCCATGGGAAATAATTTGAGTTGAAACGATGCCTAAATAGTTGGGAGATGTCATGAGGGAACAGATCATCTACAAGTGCCATAACTTCGTCTACAGGAACATTTGTGAAAAAAGATACAATATATACACCAGCTAGAGTGTCCTTTGGTATGATGGGAATTTCTCCTAGTTTTTCGACAAAGTGTCATGAGTTTTTGATGTGTTTGAATCCTAGTTCATTTGTCGTATCTTCACTTGCACTATACTCTAACTGCATAGATTTTGACCTGTGAGCATGTTTAGACTGTATGAACAATGCATCTTATTAATACCTGTATATGAATAAATGTATGATATTAGTTTTAGTTTAAATTCTGATTCTTAGCTGTTTTTCTTTATAGAGATCAACGAGATAATCATCCTTCCACACCGAATAAGTACTTGAAATATAGCCGTCGCTCTTGGGATATGCAGATTAAACTTTGGAGAAAGCAATTACATGCATATGATCTGCCTCCGTCTTTAGAAGACTGGAATTGGTATGTTTTAAAATCAATTTATCAATGATTTTTTAATCATTTACCCTGAGGGGTGTTAGGACAAGAACTAAATTGAGGAGTGAGAGAGGCTTTCATCCACTCTAATAACTAATAATTACCTTTCCTTTTGCACTTTCAGCCTCTCTTTCTCTCTGAATAAAATTTTTTCTGACGACTTAACTTGGAAACCACTCAAATGCAATTTGTCCATCAAGCTTGCTCCATAGATCCACATACCGCACACTATTCTTCTAGCACTATCTTTGCAATAGTGATCCTTCTTCTCATTTCAGTCCTCTCATTCTGTGGCAGCAGATTCAATCTTTACACTCTTACTCTTCTGTTTAGCTCCTACTGGTAAGGCTTATATTTTCTCTCATTCTATACTACTTTACCTATCAGAGCAATTTGTATATGACAAAACCTTCTATCCTTTCACTTTTCCTCTCTGTGTTTTAATAGTTTCACTAGTATCCTTGATCTCCACAACCAATAAACACAATTCCTTCCCATTCTCATCAAGCCTTCCTTCTGCATGCTCTCTCATACTGTTTCCACTCACTTTTCCTTTCATTCTTATAGTTGCCTCTCTGCTATACTGCACGTCACCCTTCTCCAATCAAGAATTAGTAATCAACTACATGGAATATTGATAAATATGAAAAATGTTATTATATTGGTCTATATAGTAATCACATAGTATTGATCGTCTTCATTCCCCTCCCCCCCCTTTGCAATTTAAATCAGATGTACACTATTTGTTTCATAGACTGGTGAAGGTCACCAGTCTATATCAGATTAAAGGAGGAAGGGTTGACCCGTAGAGGTATCTTGGCAGACACTTCTACGGGTCAAATTATTAACCTCATTCCTGACTGACTTTCTGGTGTATAGTCTTCTGAGAAATTTAACCTTGACAGATTAAAGTGAAGGAAAAATCATTTTGCCTACAGGTCTGATCATTTCACAGATTTCAACCAAATTTGAAATATAGTTGTTTCTTACATTGCTAAGCATTTTATGATGTTTAAGAGAACAATGATAATAATTACACACAGACACAAGAATGAATAGAAATGATTATTATTACCCTCCACGGAGTCAGTGAACTCATTGTGTTAGATTCAATCAATTTACAACATATTCCAGTAATGCATTCCATTCACCCACACTACTCCACCTCCCTCTTCACCACACTCTTGTTAAATTGTGAATGAAGATATTTTGTATGTTTTAATACTTCATTCACGTTTAACATAATCCACCATGTTATAAGCAAGACTTGTAAATATTATTTGTTGTTAGTCTCTTGCTTGTAATATATTATTCATATAAATGCTTTGAGTTTTGTTTGTTATTAATTAATTATTTAATCTTAGAATATGTAATAATAATGAAAAGACTATATAAATATGTCATTCCTTTTATTTAGTTTATTCTATAAAATTTATTATAAGAAACTGTGTGTAAGTAAATTTAAATGTATATTATATGAATTGTGATGTATCTTTTTTATTTCTGTATGTAAGATTGATTTTATGTAATTCTTCTGAATGAATTTGATTGGCTTCTGAAGGAGAAACAGAGTTTGTTTTTAGTCAGCGCTTGTTTAGAATGTGAAAGGCTGTGATATGGAGTGAAGCCAGTAGATGTAAGCTGAACTGGCTAGAACTGGATTTTGGCAGGAAGAATGAATGATTTTAATTGGAAAACGAAAGTAAAGACAGGAGGAGAAGCATTGAGGACAGCAAGAAGGAAGTAATGGGTGACAGTAAGGGGATTTGGGAAATGCCGTAAATAGATTAAAAAGGACTGGGAATTAATAGGCAATTCGGAATATTTCTACGGAATTCTAAAATTATGATGAATCCCAATTGTTTTGAGGAAGAATAGTGCAAAGCTGAATTTGATGCATAGAAGAAAATAAGGAATAAGTAGATTACCTAAAACGAGTGCGTCAACGCTTGTGAAACTCTATGTTTAATATTTCAGTTATTATAGTGAAGATTTCTTTTGAATTGTGTTACTTCAAAGTAATAGTTAACTACAGTTTTAGGTGTAACCCGGTAAGAGCAGTCCTTTTTATATTTCGGTGTGAAGAAATAAGAGTTAGCTCCGCCTGATATATCTTAACATTAACTGTGGTGTTCTACTAAAAATAGCCGAAGTATGGAGCTTTAAAGTGTTTCCCCCCTTGAAATGATAACTGCCTCGTAATTAAATTAAGTGTTTGTTGACTAATAGAGAGAATTAGAGAATTCTACCTTAAGAATAATTACTGTAAAATTCTGAAACATTGAACTGTGTGAACCATTTTCAATTATTCGGAAGAATATAGAATTGACAGCTGAATGTTTAATGCCTAATGTTTTATGTTTGTTATGAGTATTTGAACTAAGTTGATGTATAAAAGAATTGAATTATCTCATTGAATAGAGACAAGTTGTGATAATAGTATTTAAGCGTTGGAGAATAAGATCTGTAAATTTAACTTGGATCTTTAAACCAAACCAAGAGGCTACTAGTGTCTCGGAGATATTTTGAATATTGTTCAATTAGATTATCTTGCTTAGAAAATTATGCTTAAATGTACATGTTCTATAACCCTGTATTAAATATTTATTTTATTGAATTCAGTTTGTTGTTTGCCTGATTTTTCTTAATTGCACCGCTCATAAAATTTATTCGAACCTTGCGGAAGCCTTAAATGATAATATTAACCTTGGCCTGTATAAAGTGAGATTGCAAAAGTTAGTTGATGATTGATTCCTCTGTATTATATAGACTAATCTGAATATAGGGTTGCGCAGGATAATATAAATTTCCTTATATTCGGATCGGTATCAATCACCATCTGACAAATCTATCTATCCCAATGGCTTTAACAGGCCTTTAAGGCCCACAACCTTCCAAGCATGCTTGGATTTCGTAACTGAAATACGAGGATAGAATGGTCACTCCTATGCCTCAAGGTATTCTTGGCTGTATCCCTGTGTGTTCACGGGGCCGGTTTGCCTGCTTGCGGAATGAAAAACACCAGATAAACTGGCGGAAAAAACCCTACTGCCTGCGCCCAAGACCGGCTAACTTGGCTATGGCTGAGGAAGATCCTTCAGCTCCTCACGTCTCCGACGGGAATTGAACCTAGGACACTTCTTCCCCAGGCATATGGTTGCGAAGTGCAAAGCCACTAGGCTAACCGCGCGGACATCTGACAAATAAAAAATGGAATTTAAAGAAGCAAGGATAAGTTCAATTAACCATCATAATTGAATCAGACAGCAAGATAGGACGACACAACACTCTCATGGTGAAGAGATGTGGAGATGAGGCCTCTGGTTTTCTTTCCCTCTTGCATTCTGCTCTTTTTATAATCCCCTCTGGATTAATCCAATAAAAATTCTCCTCACTAACAAACATCTTCAACATATCATCTGTTTTCCTCTTATCCACCAAACTCTTCAATCCACATTCCTTGAACCTCTCTTCAAAGCCAATATTCCACATTACTGATATTTTCTTAGTCACTCATCTCTGGACTTTCTCCAGTGTTTCCATATCACAATGAAAACTAGTTGACCAAATCTAAGCACAGTCGTCCAAGTGTGGTCTGACCAGTACTTTATACAGTGGTACAACTACCTCCTTATCCCTATGTGTTAGAGTACTTCTTATCATAGCAGCACTACAATATTGCATGCAGCCTGTCAGCCATCACTCTCAAATCTCGAATCTAATCCACCTCTTGCAGTACAGTACCATCAATATGGTACACATCTTTATCTCTCTATCATCTTTGTATCTCTACATTCCAAAATGAAATACCTTGCACTTATTAAAACTATAACCCCACTCCTTTGTCTAAATCAAAAAGTCTATTCGTATCTTCCTGAAGGAAATTAACATCAGTATTGCTACTTATAAATAGTCAGTATAGACGAAGCCCTTTGGTTAGAAAGACCTAGGTTTGAATCCTGTCCATGATATGAGGAAACTTTATCTGGTCTCTTTCAACTAAAGGTGAGTTAGTAGTCTCACTTGGAGGTAGAGGATTTTTCGTCCCTCAGAACAGACAAACCAGCCAGTAGAATACATGCAATTTAGAGGCAAGAATACTTGATCGCATAGGGGTAGCCGCCTTATCCTCGTATTACAGATAGGAAATCCAAGGGAAGGCTGTGGGACTGTTAAAGCCACTCATGGATGGATGGATTGCTACTTACAATTCTCCCCAAACTTTGCATCATCAAACAACTGGAGGTTCCCAGTCTGTCTACATGATATATATCATTTACAAACAAATTAAACAGCAGGGGCCTCAAAATACTGGTTACCCTCTTTTTTGAGATGCTGTTCTGCATACACAACTTGCTGGTATCATTCAGAGAGCCAATCACCAATCCATCTAACCAGTATATTATTTGTTCTCATCCTTTACAGCTTGTACACCAACTTATGTGGTAATTTATCAAAAGTTTTTGCAAAGTCATTGAAAATTCCTGTATATGAATCTCCCTTATCTAGCAGACTCATTACTTTATCAAAAATGCAAGTAAATTGCTAAAACAAGACCTACCTCTACAGATCCATGCTGACCATCATAAAGAACTGTGTCCATCAACCCAATCTTGTATTCTGTTCCTAACCAATCTCTCCAAACACCTGCAGTTATACAGATTAGGTCTATAATTGGAAACTTCTGTCCTAGAACCATGCTTGTTGAGTGGTACTATTTCGCCTTTTCCCAATCTTGACCTTATCCACTGCAAGACTTACATTAAATAACCATGTCAATGGCATAGCTAACGGTTGTGCACATTGCTTAAAAAATATGTGGCAAACGCCATCCATTCCCAAAGCCTTATAACATCTAACCCAATCCACACTTGATATGCCTGATTCTTTCACATTTAATTCTCCTTATATTTGCCTCCCTTTTACATGCTACACAGCATCATTCACATTAGTATCCTACACACTGATGAAGTGTTCATTAAATAATTCTACTATATTCTTTGCAATGGTCACTCTGCTACCTCGACTATCCACCAAGGTCAACCTGCCATAGTTATTCCTCTTGCTTGCCATATAACAGAAGAATTTCTTTAATTTACCTTGGCTTGACCAGCCAGTCTCTTCTCATATGCACCTTTTCTTTCTTTACCATGCTTGTCACCTTCACAGCCTATACTTTATACTCCTTGTGGATTTGATTGCCTCAACTGTCTTGTATCTCCTCCATAACATTTTCTTTTCCAACACAGCTTGTTGATTTCACTGTTCACACTCCTACCTCTATTTACTTGCTTAATTCTTGGTATGCCATTATACATTATATATATCTAACACAAATTTTGCTTGTGTTAGATATTGTCCTATGTGAATACATGTACACTGTCAACATCTTTTATGAACAGCTCATCTACTCAACGTATTAATGTTAGTTGATTACAGAGCTTCCCATAATCACCAACCTTAAATTACTTAAAAATATGTGGTGATAAGTCATCCATTCCCACAGCCTTATTACAATAGAAAAGTAAAAATTTTATTACCAAATATTTTGGTAACCTTCATGTAGCCAATCGACTCATCATGGGAGACCCACTCAATCAGCAATGTCTATCATAATGAACTTTGAACTTATTTACACTACCTGCATTCCAGTGGCAGTTCGTACATAAGCACTGCGACACTGCAGCACCCCCAAAGAAAAAATGAAAAAATTAAATTTTGTTTGTACTTATAAATAATAACAATGCTTACAACATTATATAAATGCAATACAACATGTTAAAGGTTGCAGCTTATGTTTTGACATTGATTGAATAGTTAATATTGGAATTGTTCGATTAACGCTTTAGATTACACTGAAATCTAACACAGTGTTAGAATTATCACGTTAGGCCAATTGCACATGGTCTCAAAGATATTCGTTTGCACTTCTCATTGCGCGTTACCAGTGATTCCAGCACTGCTCGTTTGGGCGGTGTATCCTATGCTTGCGCTCGTTATTTCTGTGAGATATGAAACTTTTATTATTGGTGCACGTTTGTGGTGAGGGTGAACTATTTTTTGTAAATCTTATTTTATTTTGTTAAAATAACATATAATTGTTTATTTCTTATAGATACAAGGCTGAATTATGACGAGTGTCACTGTTGAAAATATGAAAATAATTATATTTTTTCAATTATCGTTACACGAAACAAATACACTGTGATCTAACACAGTGAGAATTCTCACATTAGGCCAATTGCAGCTGGTCTCGCCGATATTCGCTTGCACGTTACCAGTGATTTCTTTATGTGGGATATTATTTTTGGGAGGCTTAGAATGGGTAAGGATATTGGCCACATCCAACATAATATTATTGGCTATAGCTGGAGGCAAGTGGTAAATCCCGCGTTCAACGGAAGCCATTATTTTGGTTTTAGGCACAATTTTAGGAGTAATGGCAAAATTGTGTCCAAGACTTAATGCACTCGTGGCCTCTTTGGATAAGGTTGTCGATGATAGGTTCACAACACCACCATCTTGATGAAATTGTGGCTGCTGCATAGCATTGCATTGTTGGAGGATTTCAAATTTTTTTCTGTGTCGGTTTTTAACTTTAGCGAATTCTTTATTGTCTGTCGAGTCAGAAATTCTATCCAAGATATCCCATAGCTCCGGGTTCGAAATGTCAGATAATATATCACGTAGTACACTGATGGAGGAATTTATTTTTGAAAGTTCTCGGCGAGTAGCGATACCTGTTCTCATAATAGTGCTAAAGTCGCTCTTTTATAAATACGTTGGGCTTTGGCTGAGTGAAACTTGTTCCTAATTTTCATACAGTTTGGTATCAAATTGGTATCTCGGCACCTTTTCAGTTGCTGCTCCAATTTTACTTTCCACTTAGTGTATTGTCGTGCCTTACGTACGATGTTATCTCCGTGAAGAATATTTATACGCGTGGATAGGCTTATGTGTTTGTAAGACATTTTTGTAATAGATTTCACGGTTTGATATGAACACAGATGATTAAGAAAATAACTATTTATTAACTTAAAAGCTAATATTTCACTGGTATTATATCCAGCATCTTCAGAGCACACGACACAAAGTTTGTTACAAATGCAAAACAATCCAGTGTAACAGTGGGACTAGTAAAAGTAATTGCAGTGTGCAACACAAGACTAACTTTTATTATCCTCTCTTCCAGACCACCATGCTTGTCATGCAGTTGCTACCTGTGAACATTCAGAAAGGTGGATCCTAGTAGTCCCACACTACTTTGGCAAGATGTGTTGTCCTGAGTTGCCCAGCCAGTATCAATTGGCTATTGAGCTTACCTGCAAGGGGTCAATGGTGATACAGTAGATCTTCTTCCCTAAGCCTACAGGGCCTAAAGCTTGGTGCCAGTTGGCATCTGGAGTTGTGCATTTTGCCCTCGAGTGCAGTCATTTCTTGCCAAAGAGTGGACAGACATCCACATGTGGCTCAGTGGTGAGTGGTTGGGGATTTCTGTATGTGAACTAACTTCCTCCCAAGAAATATTTCATTCTCTTATTTATCAGGGAGCCCCTCAACAAGCCCAAACCCAGTGCAGAAACTATTAAAACATGAACAGAAATTCAAAATAAAAAACAAAATATCAGAGAGAGTAACAAATGCACTGTCTTTCTTAATCCTACATTCAACAGGGAACATCCACTTGGGAAAATGTCAACCTTCTTCATCCAGGATTTGGAAAGATTGGTCAGATCCCAAAAACCAGTGAAGAAACCACATTAGGTGATATTCTTATTAAAATAGCAACATCAACATAATCTGAAAATTTACTTTGAGCAATGCCTATTGGAGAAATGAAATTATAATCCAATATGCCTTATTTTAGAGGCATAATATTGGATTGCAATCTGCACATCTGCTTTGAAATGAAAAACCAAGGATGACAGCCATGAGGAGAATACTCATAAGTAGGGATGGTTGCTTGGTTTCCATCTGGAATATTATCCTTACTTTCAAGGATGATACACCTAAACCACCAACATCTGGGAAAGCAGGATATCTAAACTAGGCTCTATATCCTGAACCCGTTGAGTAGAAGTATGGTCATTCTCAAACTGCCTTTCATGTCTCTGCCATCTGTGGATATAAAGATCACAAGTACAGAGACTGTAATATAGCAATATCTAGTGGGTAAACTCTCCTATCCTGAGAAGAAAAGTATCAGTAAGAACCTTAACGCGTATGTCAGTCCTACCTTCTCACAATTATAACATCTCTGAATGATATTATTTGTTTGCTGTCTCTTTAGAATGCATGAAATAGAAAAATTGAGATGGACCCATTCCTAAGGACATGTCAAAATGGTTCCACTACATGAGAATCAACTAATTAAAAAAATAATGGAATGTGCACCACAGAAGATTAAAGACTTGCCTCTAGACCTATTAATAGACAGAATGTATACTTCTGTTTCCTCCACAAGAAGAAAATTAATATGCTGCCCTAGCAGTAGTCTAATTTTGCATCTTGGATATTTTTCCTGAGGAATAAGAAATACACTGCCCATCTTCAGTTTCTCCAGGGGTGAGGAGTCCAAAACCAATTCAAATAAAATCTCACAAAATTGGAAGTCAGATGGTACCACCTAGAAACATTTCTATGATGGATTTCTGTCATAACATCAAGGCCCTCTTGCCTAAATATAAAACTTGGCAAGCAAACATACTTGCTAAGTATGTTTGCTTGCAGGAAACATACTTGAAGCCCAATGGTGATCTAGTATTATGAAATGTAGCCATTATTTATAAGGACAGGATGGAGAATGGAACTGTCCTTCGAGGAGTCACCATCCTTTTTTAAAACCGTAGTCTAGCAAGTTACGAGATAAAAATGTAGTCAGTTGCCATCCAGCCTTCAGTCAGATCTCTTATAACATTATGCTGCAGATGTCTCTTAGAATGATCTTATTATTATTGTTCCGGGAAACTCCAAGGAGTCGACAAACTCATCGAGGGAGGCCCTAACATCATGTCTGGAACAACTATTCAACATTCACACAGTATCTATCATATCTTGCCTTGAACTCATTCACGGTCGTAGCACCCACAACAGACTCTGGAAGCTTATTCCACTCATTCACCACTCTCCAAGTAAAAAACCTAGCTCTAACACCCTTGTCAACCATGCTCTTGCCCAGCTTCCATGCATGGCCCCTAGTCCTCCCACCACAATCTTGATGACATATTGCACTTATTATCCCTTTACTTTTATTGGAAGAGTTAAATGGACACAACACTGTGAGGTAGTGCCTGAACTAACATCAGAGGAATAGTTGAGCATATGCTTGTATGCTCAACTTCTGAAACACAGGAAGTAACACCTTCCATATGTCTACTAGAACATTAACTGTCTGCTCACCCTCCCTTTTACCGCTCTTTAAGTGGAAAACCGATAATATCCATTATGAGATGATCATATATGTGCCAGCAACTGCCAAGGATCAACTACCATACCTTCTCAACAGCATATTCTCTTATGCCATTTTTCTGGATACCTACAGAAGGCAATTGATATTGGCTTTCTTAAGGATCCAAAATTCCAATAAACTGTTGATCAATGCTATAACCAGTATGCAAGTTTCTGGAAAAAATTGTTAACTCTATTCTTTTAGAAACAAACTTTTTTTTTTTTAAGATCCAAAACACAAGCTGGCTTCAGCAAATATCAGTCAAAAACCAATCATCTAGTCCAGTGGTTGCCAAAGTGGTCGATATCGACCCCAAGGGATCTATATAACATTGTTTTATTGCCTTTCTTAAGGATCCAAAATTCTAATAATCTGTTGATCAATGCTATATCCAGTGTGCAAGTTTCTGGAAAAAATAGTTAACGCTATTCTTTTAGAAACAAACTTTTTTTTTTTTTTTTAAGATCCAAAACAATATTTTTCTATCAAAAAATATAAGACATCATTGTACAGGTAATATTTAATTTGGTTAAATTGGATTACCTCTATCCTGAATGACAATGCAATTAAGAATGAATCGTGGGAACATGACATGAATAGGACCTGTAAGATGGAGCAAGGCCATGAAAATAGTTACGGAAGCCAATCAAGTAGATCAAAATGACATATTTTGGCCACCGACATCCGTTTATTTACCAATAAACGGATGTCGGTGGTTCTGGAGCGGCAGGAGCAAGATTGCAACACGTGCGTGGTTGCTTGTGTACTTATACTCACACGTATTCGATCACAGTGTCATTTTTGCGCGTCGACATACAAGTGAGCGTTAATGTTCTAAAATTCATCAACATACATATAATTCATTTTTAAAAATAGGACTAAGTTACTTTTGGACGAATATAAAAATGTTGTAAAAAAATATCCAAAACTTTCTGAAGTGGTCCCTTTTTGCTTGCATTTCCAAGCTCGTACATAGTTGAAGTTGGTTTTAGCCATGTTAATTCCATTTTAACAAAACAAAGAAATTAGCTAGATATAGAATTCTGTGGCAATTTTAGGCTGAAACTTACTAATTTTGAACTCAACATTGCTAATCTTGTCAAGAGTCACGAAGCACGCCCTTCACATTGACAACGTTAGTAAATTGTATACTAAGTTAATAAATGTTTTATTTTCATATATATAAGGAAGATTGTATTATTATTATTTTGTTATCTAAATTAAATTTTATATTTTATATATTATTTATCCTTCCTATCAAATATGTAATGTTAACATGTTCATTGCCAAGCTGAAAATTGGAATTTCGTGTGGTGGCCAAATTATCACGCGATATCGCATGATGTACTTCAGTCAAATAAGTTATATATTTTGCAAATAAAAAACATTTAAATATAATAATTATAACTTTAATTATCAGTCTTTTATAATCACATAGAATTTTTAAAAATACGTAGAAATAGAAAAAAATAATTATCAAAAATCAACATTTATAGGGAACTTACTAAAAAAAAAAAAAACAATACTCAAAATAAATAAAAACCAAACTTCAAGCACGCTAAATCAACGAATAACTAAACAAAATCGTCACGTCATCGCCTTGTTCGAACACCGCCACTGTAAACAATAGACAATGGCTGCCGGCCATCCCCACTCCACGAAAGTCGATCCCTTCCCTAGTGGCCAATATAAATATTACGTGCCGTTTCACTGTGGCCGCTATACTATTCCACTTAGAAACTTGATATCGACGTCCACGTGATAACGCGTGATCGGCCGTCTGGTGAGAACTCGTATCACGCGATGTCGTGTGATTGGCAATGAACATGTTAAGGACGTCAAAAACGTATCCCTTTGACGTTAAGCCAATATAATAATATATATACTATATTATACACAATAAACACTGTAACTATAAAATAAACAATCTAAATACTCACATAAGCGTCTTTTTTTGCCTGTCCTATTATAATTTTATAATATGTTGAAGGGGTTGATGGTCAAAGATGTTTGGCGACCCCTGATCTAGTCTGACCAAAAGCATCATTCAAGATATCTACCTAAAATGTGAGCACTTAGTGTCTGATTTCTTTGATATGAAAAATCATATGACCCTGATTAGAGATCTAACATATTGAAAGACCTACACAAATTTGGCCTCAGGGAATCTCCCTCTCTTTATCGAGAACTTTTTAATCAACCAAATCTTCCAAATTCAAGTGGGAACCATTCTCTCCCAACTATACCCAGGAAGAGGAGTCGCACAAGGGTTTTTAAGTGACACACATTTTGTAATCAATAACCAAACAGCTTTCTCCAACTGTAAGTACTGCCCTTTATGCGGATGATTCTACCTTCTGCCATTCTTGTAATATGAGGATCAAACAAAAGCACTCTTAGAAGTTCTAGATATTAAGAGTTGACACTGTTGTTTAGATTACATCAAATATACTATCACCATGCATCTTTTCTTTCTGCAGACTCCAAATATTCTACATCTCCTCTTACCAACCAGCAGCTCTTTGAAGCACTTAAATTGGAACATTCTGATTGTGTCTCTCTATTAAGATAGTTCAAAATAATCAGTTTTAGTTAGATCTTGTGCTTTCTTCCCAGAAAGCATATCTGCTCAGATTCCACTAGAATATACCAAATTTACTTCTGAGTTATATGCTGTAGTGCTTGCCCTAAACTACAATGAGATGTCCAGAGCTGCAGAAACAGCCAAAGCTCTCTGAAATCCAACATGTCCTCTATCTGTTATGGAAGTTATACTTGGATGTAAACTTCTGTTGGATTCCAAGCCCCATTATGATTAAAGGAAATGAGGCTGCAGATATTGCAACTTGTTTCTCAGACTTTCACCATTTGCCTATCCCCTACACCAATTACATGCAGATCATAAAACAAACTTTTATCAAAGTGCCAGTCATCATGGCATAGAGAGATCTGCTACGTGCTCTATCAAATTAAGCCGGAAATCAAATTTCAATGGTCTGGTCTGGAAGTTGTGCTTGCATGGTTCCACATAGTTCATAGTCATCTTTCGCATTCCTTGCTATTGAAGGATGATGTGACATCTATGTGATTTGTGTGGTACCAGACTAACCATCATTCGTATTATAATCTACTGCCCTCTTTTTGTCAATGAATACAGTCCCTAAATACATAATCTGTTTGAACCCTGAAAATTTTGAGGTTCATCAAGTATTATTTATGCTTTTTAAATTTTTTGCTGATTATTCTTTATCTCTCAGGTACAATTATGTACATGTCGTATATGTTAATTTTATTATTTCAACTTAGTGTATATAAGCTTTTAACACCTGGTTTATTTATGTATGTTTTAATGGATTTGCTTTTATACTGGTGTATGTTCTTTTATATTTAGTATGAATTTATTACATTGTGTAGTCCTGAGAGATGTACAGGGTGTTCGGGATAAATTTGACAGTTTCGTAAGGAAAAAGAAAATCTTCTTTGTATCTATTAAATTTAATGAATTGACAAAAAAACATTACAGGCAGAGTTAATTACAATACTATCAACAAGATTTACTCAAAATAACCACCATTAGCATCGATCACAGCTTCAATTCTGCTTCGGAACCTCGAACAAGCTGATGCTACAGTCTCCCTGGGAAGGGCCGCAAAAACTGTTTTAATTTTATCCATTAACTGGGCTTTTGTATTACTGGAAGTGCGATTGGTGTCTTTTTCAACTGCGCCCCATACAAAATAATCCATGGGGTTAAGGTCTGGGGAGTTTGGAGGCCAAACATTTGGACTGGTGAAGTCGTAGAAATTTTCAGACAACCATTTTTGACTTTTCCCAGAGGTGTGGCAAGGGGCCGAATCCTGCTGCCATACATACGGCCTACCATTGGCTACCCTTGTTATCCAGGGCTTGACTACAGTTAGCAACTCCACGAACAAAGCCCGAATTCCAATGCCAGGGTTCTTCAACACCTGTTCCTGCAGATTTGCGAGGAATTCTGCTGTACGAACGCAATCAGATCGTCTGCTAGGGATCTTTCTTCTTGCTACATCCTCGTAGTCACCATTGCAAGTCTCTAGTTCATGCCTGATTGTTTTTACTGTATTCAGGGAGCATTGGGCAGCAGTCGTAATATCCTTATTTTGATGGCGGGCACGAATCATCATGATACAAGTTATTCTCTTCCATGATTCAGGTGGGTTCCAGCTATCCATCCTTTCTGACATCTTGTATATGAATGAAGAAGGGTCCAAACTTTTAAATGAAGAGAAGTGTGTGTTAATACATGTAACTTACGGAAAAATATAATTAATTATAAATATGTCAAATTTATCCCGAACACCCTGTATTTGTGCAGTAAAATTGCTGTGCTGGGAGATTTCTTATTAATTATTTAAAATTAGTGTTCAAATCTTTTCTCCAAAGAATGTCCAGTTTGTCCAAAATATGAACTGTTGTAATCACAGGGTACTTGGTAGATGCCAGCAAGAAAAAGGAGAGATTTGAAATATAGTTATTTTATACACTGAGTTTCCTCATAATTTCAATACATTTAGAACAACATTGAGGGAGGGCAGGGTTGTAAAGAATAGAGAAAAAAGTAAAATACTGCAAACACCACATCACTTTTCCTATTTTGAGACCCATCAGTAAACTGATTACACCCATATGTATTCTTCTAGCTCAAAATCCATTTATCGCCTAGACTACTTCTGAATACTTAATGGAAAGTTTGGGACAAAAGCACAAATATTTTGTTCTTAATGTTTTCAGAGTATCTTGTTAAGTTTAGTATTTAAGCTGTTGAGCAAATTTCCATCCTTTTGTCTCCCTTATTAATTGTTAACCTGTTTTCTTTCTAGTCAAGCATTGTGTATTATGGTAAGTACTTTTACAAGTATATGTACCATTGTCTATTCTTCTCCCACTGACTTTGAATCCTGTTTATAGTTCTGGTGATGACTATTTTTCATTTTTCCTAATGTTTTAGAAGATCATGTAGTGAGCATATATCTTAAAACAGTACCTAAAACAATCTTCATTCAATTCTTAAACAGGGTAACAGATAACCTTATCAGTTGCTGTGCTGTGAAAATACATTCCTGCATTCCTTTGTACAAGAATAATCTGAATTCACTTTCTCCTTTATCCTTTTAATAGTATCCAAATTATAGACAAGATCAGATCTATTCTGGAACTGACATCACTTAGAAAGACTAGGCTTTCTCGCAAACTCATTACATCAGTAACTTCCTCAGACCACGGAGAGGGAGAAAAACATTCTTTTTCACTCAATTTTTAAGCTACTATCTCTGTTTACCTATTTCAAATCCACTCAACTTTAGAATATTATTTTCACATTTAGAATTATGTGCCAAAACTTTCAGGAAAATTCTTGTGGTGTTCAGAAAAGGGAATTTTGATTAATCAATGATGTTTTTTCTCTCACTAATTTATCAGCTGCTGTCTCATGTTTTTTTCTTACATGCATAAGTGTTGTTCCACTGAACACATACAGCCTTTATTTTCTCACTGTCTTCCTTTCAACATGATAATGCTGTCTGACATCCTTTTATCTGCAAAGGGAAACTTTCTCTTGCATTTTACCTGTCCCTATTCTCTAGCATAACACTTCCTAGAAAACAACAATTGATTTGCCTTATCACAAAACTAATGTGCTGTAGGCTGTGCAGCTTCTCTTGTGGGAATGGTATGAAATATATATAATCATTATTCTTTCTCTTTCCTCTATTTCTTGTGGGACTGTTTAATCTGTTAATATATTTGAATAGTAGACTTGTTCCAGTGATTAATTATGTGGCTCGTAAATATAAAGAAATTAATTTTTTTCTTTTAGCAGCCTTTAAGGTACTTGCACAGGAAAATGCAGTTAACTGATTATAGCATAGTTGTAGAGACCTTTGGTGGACAAAACATTTTGCATATGTAGCTTTGTTTAGGACTTCTCATTACATTTTTTATAGTAAATGAATTTGTTATAAAAGTTTTGCTATCATCTTGAATGGTAGGCAATTTCAAGTAGTGATTAGTGATGTACACAAACATCCGAATCAGAATGGAGAATTGGACAATGAGACATTTGTGCTAGGTAAAAAATGAATACTAGACATGTAAAATGTTTTGGGAAAATTTGGAGAAAAGAGTAAAGCTAATAATAATGGCACCATTTTTCGACATAAAGATGTGCTCAAATTCACAGAGAAGTGAGAGAGAGCGGACACAAGGAAAGTCTCATTGACTATGTTATTATCAATATCAGTATCTTGATACTAGTGCAGGAAGTATCAGTACATAGAGAATTTGAAACAAAGTTATCATTTAGTCTTGAACATAATAAAAATATCATTCAAAAAAATGTATGTAATAAAAAAAATTGAAATCACACAACTTTCAGGAGTGAATGTAGACTCAAATACACCAATATTATTCAAGAGGGAAAAAATTATAAGTTACAGAAAAACAAGAACCTGAATTAAATTTGCCTGAAACAGATAAATTTAATTCAGGCATATTTGAAAAGAGTTAAAAAATTGTGAAAGGGAAACTTGGAGAAGAACAAGCTTGGTTCGGGTCAAACAGAAGTCAGGATCAGATTTTCACTTTATCACAAATAGTTGAAAAATCGTAACAGTATGACAAAGTATAAAGAGAAAAGATTTCCAGTGTTCTATAATTATATAGTGTAAATGGCATATTATATTGAGCAATACATAGACTATACTTTAAATTATAAGTCAGCAATTAGAATTGAAGATCTACCAGAAAATGATTTGATGTGAAATCAGGTGTGAGACAAGGGTACACATCTATATGAATCAAATTAGTAAGGAAAGTGACATTAAATCTGATATCGAAATTTGAGATGATCATCTCAACCTTTAATTTATGCAGATGGTTTTATACTTTTAAATAAAGCCAGTATAAGTCTACAGGATTGATTAACTACTGCAATAAAATTGGAAATAAAAGACAGACAGAAAATAGACAGTTACATTGAAAACATCAGCATCGCTGAATAAGTGAGAGAACAAATAAAACTGTTGAGTTATTTAACTACAATTTTTTTTTTTAGTGAAGAAGGCAAATTAAGTATGGAAATAGACAACAGAATGAGCAAAGCTGGTTTGATAAAGAGTCAGATGAATAAATTTATATGGAATAAGAGAGAAACGAATCAAAGAATTACTAGCTATAAAGAAGGCATTGTCAAAATGCCTTCTTTTTAGCTGATTCAGAAATTTACAGTTGTAAATTTCTGAATCAGGGATTCAGAAATTATAAACTATGTTATAAACAAAGTAGCTGTTCACTACTGGAGACCATAAGTATATGAGAATGGAGAAAGATTACGGGAGTGAATAGATAACATCAATGGTGGCAGAATCATATTAAAAATGATATTAGGCAAAAACTTGACATAGCTCTTCACACACATTCCTGAAAATTAGTAATCTCAGGTGATATGGTCACTTGCACATTCACATCAGTGATCGGGAATTGTGTGCTTGCGTATTGGTGGGCACACCACATGTTGTGACAGTTCTTTGATTGTAACAAAATCTGTGTAGGGAAATAATATTTTTGTTTTATCATATATCAGAAACAATAATTTTGGAGAATGCTATATTTGGTTGGTACATTTGAATTACTAAAAGCTATAAACATGTGAACCATCATGAATAAGGCCTGTGAGAATTGGAAATATAAGATAGAGAAAGAACAGATGTGAATAGAAATAATTTCATTACTGGCAAAGGAATTATTAATAATTAACATTTGTGTTATGTCCTAAATACTGTTGAATACAGTGAATATCATGCAATTCTATAAACTCTAGACCAGGGATGACCAATTCATAGCATATGTGCCAAAAGTAGCTGATTTGAAGATGATTAGAAGGTGGTGCATTGGATGCCAATGATTTAAAAAAATAGCCTTTTTATGCAAAAATATTAACTACAAACCGATTTGTAACAAAAAAGCTAGAACTTATTTCCCTTTGTTTTCAAAGAAAAATTCTTTGAAAACAAAGGGAAATATAAATAAAACAGAAATAAATGCACAACAAGTTGAACGAGATGATTTGCTGATTCATCAATCCATATGTATTCCTGCAAACATCTAGATGAATCACCTGATCAACAATAAACTTCTTAGTTAATTGCATGTACCCTTTTAAGGGTACATCCAATTAACATATATTTAGTGCGAGTTTTTAAACTCCCACTAAATATATGTTAATATAGACATATTGATTTAATATAAAAACAAGATCAACATTATTTACATTAATATTGTGTCCGTTTTGATTTTGCCAAGCTTTTTCGTCTACTTTTTTGGTATTTTCATCACATCTTGCAAATATTTGGAGACAAGACTTAACAATTTCTTCTCCATCAGAGAAAGACTTCCGGTTTTTGGCCAACACTAAAGCAATTTCGTAGGATGTTTCTGTCGTCGCCAAACTTTCATAACTTCTTTTGACAAACATATTTCATCTTTTGATTTCTTAATCATATATTCTCTCTATAAGTCACACCCAAGCACTAGCTTCGGTTTTCCCTTCTATTTCAGTCTTATGTTGTGTTTTATTGTGCAATTAAGATCAAGTCTTTTATTATTCAGTTTGTTGAGAGCTCTTGATAAGTGTTATTTTAAGTTATCATTGACAATTTTGCTTGAATATTATGTAGTTTTGTTTGCTTTTTGTATCTTAGTGTGTCTGTTTGTGTGTTTTTGGTGTTATTTCAATTATTAATTTGATAAAATACGATAGAAGTGTGCACATGGCCCCGGTAAGAAGAAAAATGGCGGCTAGTAATAATGGTTCCCCATCTTTGTTCAATAACTGTAACATAAAGGAGATTATTCAGTGTACTATCTGCAAAATGTATTTTTTGTAGAGAGCGGTTGGAGTATGGTTATATGATGATAATGGAGTGAATGTGTGTAGAAAATGTAAGGAAAATGAGGAATTAAAGTGTGTTTCAGGTCGTGAGTGTGATATTTTTGTCAAATTTCAGAATGTAGAAAATAGCGATATGATAAGAAATTGCGAGGTTGTACCAGAGAGCTGTGAGGGCGAGAATGTAGAAAGTGTGAATGAAGGTATTAATACAGAGCAAATTAATGGTTTAACAGATAATAAAAAAAGATGGGATAGATGCAGTGGGTGAGATCGCGCTGTTGAGCAGAGCGATACATAGAGCAAAGCGGCAGCTGGAACGTATGCACAAATGTCTACCGAGTGTACCAGCCAATAAAAAAATAAGTATGATAGGAAAAATATGAGTATGATTGTGAATATAAATAAAATGAACGTGCGAGTGCTGTATGGAGATTCGTTAGTATGAGGTGTGATAGTAGAGAATTTGACAAAATCGTACCAACCTGGTGGGACCATTAAGGACGTAAGCGAGTCTATTAGGAAGCAAAAGCAAAGGGTGAAAGAAATGATAGTGGTGGCAAGTACGAATGATTTGAAAGGAGATCAAACGGAAATCATAGAGGACCTGAATGAATTGTTTGAGGTAGCAAAAGAGAAGAATGAGAGAGTTAGGATGATTAGTCTTTTGCCGCAGCATGACAGTGAAGTGTTTAGGAGGGCCATAATTGTAAATGACTTTATGCAGGGTGAATGGTGTGGAATTTATGGACGTGTGGAGTGAGTTCGATGGGTGAAAGGATCTATATAAGATGGATGGTTTGCATTTGAATGGATTCGGTGTAAGGAGACTTGAAAAAGTGTTGTTGAATGGAGTGGATGTGTAGAATCAGGGAAACTAGACTTGTTAATGGGGGGGGGGTAAATATGCAGCCCTTAGGGAGGCACTTGAGTGTATGAATGAGTATAATATGCCCGAGCGAATAAGACAAAATCAGAATGGGATAGTTAGTATAAGGCATCAAGGTAGGGATGGGGCTAACGGGGGTCTGCAATTCATGTATACTAATGCTAGGAGTATTAGGAACAAGAAGGAAGAATTTTTGGCCTTGGTCAGCACTTCCAGACTGCAAGTTATCGGCATTAGTGAAACATGGCTGACTGATGATGATATAGCTAGTGGGATTGAATGTGAGGGTATAGTGTGTTCAGGAATGACAGGGAGAATAAAATGGGGGGAGGAGTATTATTGATGATAGCTGATGAGATGAAGCCAAGGAGAATAGAATCGTTAAACTGGGTGAAAGGATTTATTTAAGATGGATGGTTTACATTTGAATGGATTTGGTGTACGGAGACTTGAAAAGGTGTTGTCGAATGTAGTGGAAGTGAATGTGCAGAATCAGAGAAACTAGAGTTATTAAGGGGGGGGGAGTATATATGCAGACTTTAGGGAGACAGTTGAATGTATGAATGTGTGTAATATGCCCAAGTGAGTACGAAAGACTACGAATCAGAATGGGATAGTTAGTATAAGGCATCAAAATAGGGATGGGACAAATGGGCTTCTGCAATTCATTTGTACTAATGCCAGAAGTATTAGGAACAAGAAGGAAAAATTTTTGGGCTTGGTTGGCACTTCCAGGTCACAGGTTATTGGCATTAGTGAAACATGGCTGACAGAAGATGATATCGCTAGTGGGATTGAATGTGAGCGATATGGTGTGCTCAGGAGTGACAGGAAGAATAAAATGGGAAGAGGAGTGTTATTGATGATAGCTGATGAGCTACAACCAAGAAGAATAGAAGTGGAACTGCAGGATACAGAAAAGAGCATATTTGAGGCCATTTGGTGTGAGATTGAATCTAGCAGAAAAAAATATAAAATTGGGTGCTGCTATAGACCAGGTGATGGAAAAGATGGTGGAGATAGTATGCATAAGCAAATAGAAGAAATGAGTGGAAGGAGGGTAATTATTATGGGAGATTTCAACTACGGTAACATTGATTGGAAGGAGGAGAGGACACATGGCACGAAAGAATTGGTTTTATGCAGTTGTCAAGGGATAACTATCTGCAACAGTATGTAATGGGAAAATACTAGAGGTCAGAGAGTGCTTGACCTAGTAATTGCATCTGAGGATTTGGCGGTAATGAATATGACCACATTGCCACCAATTGGTGAGAGTGATCATAGGGTCTTGACTTGGTGGGGGGGGGGGGGCTAAAGGTGTGGAATTTACAATTAAGACAGGGTACATGTGGAATTATCGGGCTGGTAAGTATGACAAGCTTAGGAGTTTGATTGGTTAAGTGCCATGGCATGTAAAACTGCAAGGGCTGGATGTTAATAGTGCATGGGAGGCGGTTAAGAAGTGTTTGCAGGAGGCAATGGCTGACTGTATACCTAGAGTCCAAATAATAAATCAAGTAGGGTTTAAATGGATGAATAACACCATTAAGGTTGAGCTGGGGAAAAAAGAAAAAACTGTGGAGAGAATTTAAGGAGAAAGGTGACCTGCAGGCACATGAACGGTATAAAGCTGCATGCATTCTTTCATAAATTGGATTATGAAAGAATGCATGCAGGTTGAAGAGAATCCCAAATAGTTTTTTCGATATGTTGCAAGTAAAAGAAAAAATGTATATGGCAGATTGATTTTAAAGAATGCCGATGGTAGGGAGGTAACTGAATCAGTTGATATATAGAATTACTGAGTAAGCACTTTGCAAGAGGATATCGTCCAGGTGGTGACATTGCAGAAATGGACCAACAGCTTATACGGGAATTGTGGTGAATGAAGTGGAGGTGAATAGTCTATTACAAAACCGCAATGTCAATTCATCTGCAGGATTGGATGGTATACCAACTCGTGTCGTACGAGAAGTGGCTAAAGAATTGTCAGTGCCTTTGACCATTTTGTTTAATTTGAGTCTCGGGTCTGGGTTAGTCCCAAGGGGGTGGAAAGAGGGGGAAATAGTTCCACTGCATAAAGGAGGTTCCAAGACTGCTATTGTAAATTACCAACCGATTAGCATATCAGCAATCATTGTCAAGGTCTTGGAGAAAATGGTCAAGAGGAAAATACAAGATTGGATAGATGAAAATGGGATACTGTATGGGGGACAGCATGGTTTTGTGAAGGGTAGATCATGGCTCAGTAACTTGCTCACGTTCTGTAACACAGTGACGGCTGAACTGGATAAGGGTAACGGGTTTATAGTGATTCTACTGGACCTTGCTAAAGCCTTTGATAGGATACCACATGGAATTCTAATCAGTAAACTGCAGCATATGAGAATGGATATATAGGGTTGGTGAGATGGATAAGAGGGTGGTTGATGGAGAGATATCAGAGAGTGGTTTATTCAGGAGTAGAGTCCAAAAGATGGCCTGTGACAAGTGGTGTGCTGCACGGTTCTGTTCTTGGACCGCTACTTTAATTTGTTCATTAACAATATAGGAAAGGATCTGAGAGGAACTGTGCATCTGTTTGCGGATAATGCAAAGTTAGGTACAGCAATAGTGAATGCTCAGGATGTCAACATTTTGCACGATGATTTGAATAGTTTGGAGGACTGGGCTAAGGAGAATGGATGTCAATTTAATGTGGAAAAATGTAAGGTTTTGCATTTTGGGGTGAAAAGATTAGCAGCAGTATATCTCATTGGTGGGAATTGTACAAGTTTAGGGGACACATCGCAAAAGTGGCAAATTCAGCTCATCAAATCACTTGATTGCTGAAAAACACTTTAACGAGCAGAGACAAACAGGTTATTGTTCCTCTGTATCGAGCCTTGATACTTTCATCATCCAAATTTTCAGCTAAACTACTGTGCCCAGATATGGGCGCCAGGATTTCTTCTCGATGAGGAGGTGGAGAAGATCCAGAGACGCGTGACCAAGATCATAGTAGGACTATGGAATGAACCTTATGAGAACAGGTTGAAGATTTGTGGGCTGCAGAAATTGGTTGATAGGCAGAAAAGGGGTGATTGATTGAGACATTCAAATTACTGAATGGTTTCTATAAGATTAATTCAGAAGATATTTTTGAAAATAGGACTGGTAGTGGGATGACTAGTGGCCATCCATGGAAGCTTGATAAGAGTGTGGTTAGCAAGTGTGTTAGAGCTAGGTTTTTTACTTGGAGAGTGGTAAATGAGTGGAATAAGCTGTCAGAGTCTGTTGTGGGTGCCATGACTGTAAATGAGTTAAAGGTGAAGTATGATAGATACTGTGTGAATGTCGAATAGTTGTTCTTGACATGATGTTGGGCCTCCCTCGATGAGTCTAAGGACTCCTTGGAGTTGCCCGTAATAATAATAATTATGTGAGAAAGTGTTTTCATAAGCAATGCACAATGGTTTTCCTGACAGATACACTATAAATAAGAACTCATTTTCCCACTATTCATTGAATTCACACTTACTATCACTTGTTTTTCTTTTGCACTGTGATGGTTCACTAATTGCAAAAATAAGCCTTAATATTCAAAAAAGTATGAAACTACAAATGTTCACAAAGGACAAACAAAGCACAACTCTGTAGTGCACAAGTATCGATTGCAAACTGACTGACAAAAACCTGTGACTCACTGCTTGCTAATGCTTGATGCTTCAGGATCATACAAGTGAATGTGCAAAAGTGGTGCATGAAACAATAAAATTACTAAAAATAATTACTAAACACATTTGTCCTAAAATCCTCTTTCAGATTTTCAGTTGCAGAAAATTCGTGTAACAGCTGTTTGTAATGCAGTCATTGGGTACAGAAAGCACACAATATATGTAATGCAAATAAAGATGCATATGCATGTGTTAAATCAGTTTAAATTGCATTTGAGAATTTCAATATTATTGAGGCATTTTACAAATAAAATTCTACTGAAAAAGTTGCAACTAATATGCTATATACGCTTTGTGAAAACGTAACCACCCAATGCGGAAGTGGCATATATAAGGTAAAGGTAGTTCCTGCTGGCAGTTTACATGTCTGTAGATGCTGACCAGTGCTAAGTGTTAAACAGAGTAGTAGAGGAAAGGTTAATAAAACAAGTACTTCATTCCAGAATGGCAAGAAACAGACCCAGAAGAAGACGAACTAGGTGGATTGATACAGTAAGAACATGCATACATGAGAGATCGGAGTTCTGACAGTAACAGACTAATTTGAAGCAAAATTGCTGATAAGAAGTTAGTACAACATGATTATTAGTGACGCCCTTGAAGGTACATATCAGGAATTTGGGGTTTATTTTAGTGATTTGACTGTTTTGAAATGAGGAATTTGTATTCAGGCACAATTTGTCAAACAGTCAGTTCCTTCCCTCTTTCCTTCCTGATTTATGCTCACACGTAGATCCACACTTCACCATGCAGGTATTTAAACCAAAATGGAATAGGTTGGTTAATCCTTATTTCCCATGTCTATGTCTGTATATTGATGTTCTTCTGGCAGTTTGCTGTTTTGAGGAATGAAACACTAGTTTTCCTAGTGAAAAAGACCCTCCACCTCCATGTACAACCAACTAACTCACCATTTGACTGAAAACATCTAATAAAGGTCCCTCATGTCATAGCATTCAAACTGGGTTGACTCTAATTTAGATTCTAATTTTGTCACAGTATCTGTTGGCTGAGGTAGTCAGATATATGTGTTTATTTTTAAACTATTGGCCAGTTTATGAGACTGACTTATTTCTGCCTAAAAAAATTCCTCAATTTTTCCCCATTATGGTGACACTTGAACTGGGATCACTTTCCCAAGCAAGTGAAAAGCACTCAGCCACAGAAACATAAAAGAAGGACATTTGGATGAAATCTATTTATATTAAGATAAAATCTTGATATTGTGTAAATAAGATTAATTTAATATCCCATTTCATTTTGCAGGGGAAATATGAAAAGAAGGGTGGGGGAGAAATACTAGAGAGACATTTTATGCTGTTCTGTATTATGTATGGGGTGATCAAAATTAAGTAACACTGTTTAAAGGCCTTGTGGAGTTCCATTCAGAGATCCAAATGCTGCAAAACTTTGCAGGATTACATTGTGCATCATGTGGAAGCAACATCTGGAAGATTGAAAATTTGTCACCAGGGGTGTTTATTGTGATATTGTCGGCATAGCACCAATGTGACGAACAATGGATGCAAAGACCACGTTGTCCATCAATTTGAATTTGCAGGACTTTATACGGTGTGGCATGTGTGAAATGTATACATCGAGGAAAATTAAAGAATATGTGGAAGGAAATTGAAAGTGGAGAGCAAGTATGTATTAAGTGTTTCAAAGATATCACATATGAAAATGAAAAAGATATAAACATAAAAATTTCAAAATATTTAAAAATAATAGGTGTAATTAACTCTGTATTTAAACCAAACCTAGTTCAAAAACAAACCAGGCTAAAAGTATACAATACATTAGTCCTACCAGTCTTAATGTATGGAAGCGAAATCTGGACAATAAAACAAAAAGACAAAGATTAACAACAGCAGAAATGAAGTTTATGAGAAAAACTGCAAAGTATACCTTATTTGATCACAAAAGAAACGAAGATATTATGAAAGAATTAAACCAAGAACCAGTAATAGAAAAAATTTATAAATATAAACATAAATGGATGGAACATGTCCAAAACAAGCCTTAAAGTACAAGCCATTAGGAAAAGGAAAACCAGGACGTCCTCTTAAACGATTCAACGATGACTTCTAAGGCTGGAACAGACCATGCTAGGCCTAAATCCTTAATACGCATGATGATGATGATGATGAAGATATCTGTTAGGTGACAAGAACGCAGTAAATACCGGCAGTAAGATGAAAAATGATGTTTTTAATGTCAAATGTGCAGCCGTGGAAATAGAGGAGAAAATGGACATTAATAAAGAAATTGTATGTTAAAAAAACGTTTAATTTTCTTGACCAAAAAGCTCTGGAAAAACTTTTATTGGGATTATATTGATCAAGTGTATATAATAAACAACTAAGTTATACCAACTAGTTTCGCCAACTAAGTCTGTTGGCATCTTCAGGGTACATAACTGATGTAAGGCACATAAAGTAAAAAACTGTTGCAAACTAAAATCAACCGATTCCAATTATATTAAACAAAGAACAGAGCACATACAATACATTCATAGAGCGTGGATGATCTCACTTGTTATTTAGGAACGTTCTATAGTTGGCACTATAATTCAGTTCTGGCGAGTTGAAGGATCTGATAAGGGTCTTCCAGATCACGGGCAAGATTAGTCCTTGGTTCCTGTTAAGGTTTTGTGTACAGCAGGCAACTGTTGTGACCTCCTTAAAAATTCGGGAGCGGAAGTCCACCTCCATGTAAGGAATTATGCTTCTATCCCACTCTATGGTATGGTTCGTTCTTGAGAAATGAAACTCTAACCCCGATTTTTCTTCTCTGTTATTATTGACGTCACCTATATGTTCTTTTTGCCTAATTTCAAGGCTCCTTGAAGTTTGGCCGACGTAATTCAAGCCACACAAGCATGGTATGTTATAAACTCCAGCGTATTTGGAGAAAGGATGGCTATCTTTTGGAGATCTTAAGAATTGTCTAATCGTTTCTGTGGGTTTAAAGGCCACTCTTATTTTATGTGGTCTAAGGAGTCTAGCAATCTTATTGGAAACTGTCCCTAAATATGGAATGACGATGGTAGAAATATAACGTACATCATCTTGTTGTCTTTGTCAGGGTTCAGAGAAAAGTATCTTGTGGACGAGTCTTCGAGGAAATCCATTCATGGTAAGGTTGGTGGATATCAGGGATAGTTCTTGCTGGAGGTCTTGTTGATCTGTTGTAAGGAGAGAGAGGCACGGTTCTTCAACATGTGTACAATACTAAGTTTCTGAGAAATGTGGTGTGAGGAAGTGAAATGTAAATAACGTCCTGTATTGGTAGGTTTGCAGTAAACTGAGAGGTTGATACCACCATTCGGAAGCTTCTTAATTAAAGTGTCCAGAAATGATAATTGGTTATCTTCAAGTTCTAGAGTGAATTTGATTGTGTGGTGTAGAGAGTTGATTTTCTTAAGAAAGTCGAACAGGTCCTTTTTTGTGTGGTTCCAAACGATAAAGATATCATCCACGTATCTCCACTATGCTGTGGGTTTAGGGTCTGTTTGAGTTATGATTTTATTTTCAAAATCCTCCATAAAGAGATCAGCACAAGATGGAGAGAGGGGGCTACCCATTGCAAGGCCAGTCAATTGCTGATATATGGTTTTATTCCATAAGAAAAAGTTTGATGTTAAACAATGACGGAACAGAAAAGTAATGTCTTGTGGCAGCAAACTTCCTAAAATGTTGATCACTTCCTCCACATAGGATGTTAGTGAATAGAGATGTAACATCCAGGCTGGCAAGTAAATCCATATTGGAGATTGAGATGTTGTTCAGTTTTTCAACGAAATGTTGCGAATTTCGTATATAAGTGTCCGAATTATGGATGTGAGGTTTGAGGAGGCCTGCTCGGTGGTTAGATAACAGATAAGTTGGCGAATTGATTCCATCCACAATCGGGCGTAGTGGTATTCCATTTTTGTGTACCTTAGGAGCGCCATATAGTCTTGGTGTTAGTGGATGCATGGATTTCAATCTTCGTTTTAAGTCTATAGACCAGTTCTCCATATGACGTATTAAATCATTGGTATCATTGTGGTTCTTTAGAGTTGGGTCTGTGACTAGGACAAGGTAGGTTGATGTATCCGACAATAAGCTGTTAATCTTATCTTCGTAATCACTGGTGTTTAAAATCACTGTTGAATTTCCCTTATCTGTCTTCAATATGATAATGTCTTTCTTTTTCTTCAAACTGTACAATGTTCTTTTTTCCAGAGTAGTGATGTTTTTGTTAGGAGTTCTGGAAGATGAGAGGATGATACTACTTTTTAATCTGATATCATTAGCTATGGGTTCCGGTAACGACGAGACTGCCTTTTCTATATTACAAATGATATCCACTTTAGGGACATTATGAGGTATTATCGCAAAATTGAACCCTTTTTTAAGTATATTGATCTCTGGTTTTGTTAATACATGATCCAATAAATTAAAAATAACTTTGTTGTCTGGTAGAGAAGGTTTTGACCTAAAACGTTTTGTATAAAGATAGTTAAATTTTTTTATTTGGTTTCGTTTGCTTGTTGTAAAGGCTTTATCATAGCTAGTAGTGACCATTCTATCCAAATGCGACCATATATCTTGATCTAAAGTACTAGAAATATCGTCATAAATCTGATAACAGTCTAAATCTATTTGGCTTAAAAGAAATCTGGTATGCTGTATCCTTTCACGTAGAAGTGCCAAAGATGTTTTAAAATAAATATGTTTCGCATCCCCCCCCCCCCCCAATTAGTGGCCCAATGCCCAAAAGCTTATCAACAGTTTGCCTCTAGATCAGTTTGTGAATAGTCAAAATGCCAATGTTTTTGTTATAAAGTTGGCTGGCTGATTATATGACTCTATGAGATATTATATCTTGGTGCATTTCAACTCATCTAGACCTTTGTCATTCTCTGGATCTATTTTTTAGCATTTTAAACACCTGTTTTGCTAGATTTTCCTCTCCCATTCCATTTGTGGCCACATAACCCTAGATTAGCTCTGCTCACAAACTTGAATGCTAATGTGAAGTTCTTCCTAATATCATTTTAAGGGTATTACATTGATGCCAGATTTAATTGTTGTTTTCTCTTCTCGACCATACCAGCTTTCTGTTATCTATTTCAAAATTAACTGTACCTCCTTCAGTCATAACAGTGGCTTAACTTATTACTTAAGCATATTGACTTTTGCTATAGCAAATGCTACTAACTACTACAGCGCCCCCCCCCCCCCCCAGTAAGCACAATGCAATGCTAAAAAAAAACAATCAGAGCAAACTGTTCCTGTAGTGAAAGTCGACTATATAGTGTTCAGTATAATGTCTTAATTTACTCTATATAATGGCAGTTTTAAACAGCTTTTTTGTTGGCCTTTTCCAGCTCTTGAATTCTTGTTATATTTTGGTGATTTCTCAACTAAATTCTTAAAGTAAAACCTTGATCTTACAATCCTTATATATAGCTTGTTCTTCCCTCAAATTTCTCTACTACAATTTATCCTCCTTTTTCTACTTATAATATTCTTATGTAGTCCTGATGGCACGCATCTTGAATTTTTTTTACACCTCCTGACACTACTTATCTTGCTTAACAATCTTTCAGTAATTACTGAAAGACTGTTTCAAAAAAAAGAGTAATTACTTTTAGACATCCAGAATGCCATCTTTATCACCTGGGATTCCTTTTATAGTGCTCTGTCTTCATTAGCCTGTCAAAAATTCATATCTTTGTGATAACTTCTGTATTCTTATCAGTATCTTCCTATTAACTTTCATTTAGTTAATTTTAAACACAGAGAGAGTATTGTGTAGCTCGGTCAGTATTGATGATATCTTTTGGTGGAAAGACCTGGGTTTGAATGCTGTCTAGGATGGGAAGAACTTTTATAAGAGCTTTTCAAATGAGGTGAATTTGCCAGTCTCGTATGGAAGCAGCAGGTTGTTTCCTGTCTGAATAACACGCATAATTAGCAGGCAGTGCACATAAAAGTAACTATCCTATCGTATTGTTAACCCCCCAACCGGCCACGACGTCTCTAGATGTTCAGCTAAATCTGCATACGAAGTTCTAATACCCATTGAACATGGATAAGAAATGCAATTTGGTGTCACTATTTCATCCACATCGGCCGGTAGGGAGGTTAATCAAGTTTCTAAGAAGTCCAGTTCGTCATGATAAACCATTGAATTTAGCATTTATGGGGAAGGTATATAGGTGTTTTCTTAATTCAGATATTTATCTTTCATATTATTGCTATTTAAACTTCATTTGTCTCTCTTTTGCACATTGAATGCTCTGAAGTTTCAGATTACAGTTAAAATTAATGGAAATTTTATTAATATTACAGTTATTTATTTTATTTCACCAAGTAATTATATCACAAAGATACATGTCGCTTCCAGGTTGCAAATACAGCTTCAACTGCTATCAATAATGCTTGAAAGAATTTTAGTTTCAGATTACAGTTATTTATTTTATTTCACCAAGTAATTATATCACAAAGATACATGTCGCTTCCAGGTTGCAAATACAGCTTCAACTGCTATCAATAATGCTTGAAAGAAATCACAGTTTGAAATTAGATGGTCTTTTGACTCATAATTCTTGCAAGATGGCAGAAATGAAGTTGTTAGTTCTTAGTTTATGTACTGCATTAATAAATGTTAATGGAATGGTATCAATATAGTTTAACTAACACTTTTTAGTGATTAGTTTTTGATTTTTATTTTTAATTTACATTAGTGAGATGGACCTCTTGGGTTACTCTTCTGATTCATCACAGGATCTTGATGAGTCATCTCTTGTAGGAGAAAATATTGTGTTATGCAGCGATTCCTGGGATCTTAGTTTATGTAGTGATGGTGATTCAAAAATAAAGGATGGCTCTTCTGAAAAACAAAATTGCAACCTTATAACAGCAGATATATTAACAAAAGATGTTGAAGACTTGGAACTGGAAATTTTTACTACTGATGAGCTGTAATAAAATTTTAATTTATATACTGATAATGAATATTAAACTAGATTTTCATTGTTAATAAAATCAAATTTAATTACGTACACAATAGAATTCACTGATTTCAAAACTATGAATTAATAAATATCAAATTAAATGTGATGTGTGTTGAAATTTGTAATATTCACTAATTTTTTCACATTTATGTAGTATAAAGGTGAGCTTAGTTATTTAATGAAATTAAATATTTTTCACTACATGTACTTTGATATTTGCTATATAAAACTTACTGTATAAATTACAAAAAAAAAAACTGTAACACACATAGTATAGATGCACTTGCAGTAGGTAGTGGTTATTGGTCTTCTTTATGAAGAACGTGTAAAACATGTTTTTCTTTTCGACAGTACGCTTAAGTCTAATGATGTTTCATCTTGTGCGAAATGGTAAAATTTTTCCAGCCAAAAAACAAATCCTGGTCTTTAGAGAAATTTAAAAAATTTGTCATGCTACTACCCAATTTTTGCATACTGTTTTTCAATCTTCCATATATTTTATTCAATTCAGAGGCATGTTTATAAACCTGTAGTATTCTTTATTTCACCATCCCATGTGAATAGAACTAATTTGCTTTGAGTTCTGTAGAATGGGGAGGTTGCCAAGTTACATAGCTGCAATCATCTGGATAAAACAATACTGTATTTCAGAATTTGTTTTACAGTGTTATGATAAAACATCCTATGAACCATAGCTTAAATTTAATATTATTTGAAAGTATGTTTTTTCTGTAATATTAAAGCATTCATTATAAAAAATATAGCCTTTTTGTTAACCAAAATTTGAATACAAGATGCACGAGTGTCAAACAGTTGTTTTATTACAAGTTTATCATAGTGTACTTTTCTGTTTAAAAAAGGTAAGACAGTATAGCATGATCAATGGTTCTGAGGAGCAGTTAAGTACCCACAAGCATCCTTGGATTTTGTAACTTTGTAGGATAAAGTGGTTAACCTTATGCCTATTGAATATTTTCTGCAAATCTTAACAAGAATACATTGTGCATCATGCAAAAGCAATATCTGAGGGGAAATAAAAGTAGTTCCAAAATTCACCACTGGGGACGTTTTAAACACCAAATGCATGGAATTTGCATATCACACAACTTGACAGTTGCTAGAAGGGTTTAAAAAGATGGCCATGAATTTTTCCTTTCATTCTGGTTTTAAATACCATTCATGGTGATGGCACTAATCTTGCTCCATTGTGTTTGCTTGTGATGATATACTACTTAAACAATTGCAATGCTGTTGCTGCACAACATGAATTTCATCACCTGAACAGATATCAATGAGGTCCACTATCTCCATGTGCTCTGCAATGAATGATTAGTCGTTTTGAAGAAATGGGATCGTTAGGAGTTAGACCTGGCAGAGGTCGCAAACCAGTCACAACAAGTGAATGAAATTGCTACTGGCATTGTGTAGCAGGCCATGATGGGTCCTGCAGCGTATGTGCCTTACACAACTATCTGAAAAATTCTATAGAAAATTCTGCATTTCTACCCATTCAAGTCCTGCAGGTGCAACAGATATGCAAGATGTTGCACCCTCAAGCGTTAGAGTTTGAAAGTAGACTTATATTTTCTGTTTAACATTCTTTGCTCAAGTAGCGTTGCATGGTCATGGATGATTTTGTAGGGAGATGGGGCTCAATTTCACCTGAATGGAGCTCTGAATATCCAGAATTGCTGTGTATGGCCTACTCCACAAAACCAGCATGCAATCCAACAAATTCCTTTGCATTCACCCCAAATAACTGTGTGGTGCAGCGTTACAGCTTCGTTTATCATTGAACCATTCTTCTTTGGGGATATTTACCAATCCGGTCCTGTAACCTGCTCAGTTACCGCAGTATAATAAACACTTTTGTTGTGCCACAGCTACAGCAGCACCTGTGCATGGTTTGTCAGTTTCATGCAGGATAGGGTCTTCCACACATCAGTCGATGGGAACATTTCATGGAAGCCAGAGTGATCAGCCATTTCCCATTGCATGGTCAACTCGTTCAGCTGATCTGACCCACCCGTGACTTCTGGCTCTGGGGATTTCTCAAAGACTGGGTTTATCAGGATCATCCTGATAACTTTCCAGCACTAAATACAACCTAGTGCAACATCAGTCCTGACCAGGTGCATTCTACCATTGAACACACTGGCAAAGGATGCAGTTTGTGGCATAATGGGAAAGACAGTACGGTCTCTGAGTGCATAATGGAAGTGAATAAAAATGTGTTATTTATGCTTGTGTTGGTTTTCTCCTTACACACAGAAAAATTACTACATCTACATTTGGTACATTATACAGTGCTCTTGGTGATGAATTTTGGAACTTTTATTTTCTCAGATATCGCTTCTGCATGATGCACAATGTATTCCTGCAAGGTTTTGCAGCATTTTGATCACTGGGTGATGCTTCAAAAGGCCTTAAACAGGGATACTTTAATTTTGATTACCCAGTATGTGAATTGCAAGTGTTCTCCTGGTTGGTTTTGCCTGACTGCAGGGAGAAAAACCCTCTAACTCCATATGAGACTAACTTACCTTCAGTTGAAAAGCTCCGATATAGATTCTTCATCTCCTAGATGGGATTTCAAACCCGGGTATTTCCAACCAAAGGGTTTCGCCTATACTAACTGAGCTGTGGAGGTTCTAAGACAGTACATCGGTATCCATAATAAGAATGCATTCTATAATTGATCACCAAGATTTGGAATAATTTGAATATTATTCTGAAATCAGGTGCAAAAAAACTACAGCCACAAGGAACCGGTACTATATCTGGTGGCAGCAACTTAACTTAAACATTCAGTTTGCATCTACTTGTAGATAATATTCAAGATCTAGTGTAAAGCCGATAAAATAGAGCACTGTATTATATGTTTAGCATTCTTAATAATTTGATATGATAATGTATGGACCTAATGCAGATAAACTTTGTAATATACACGTGTGATGCACTTAATCTGCTTTTACCTAATCATGAGTAATCAAATTTAGCTCTTACAGGAAAAATTTTTTTAAACCTCATCACATTGACAAATAAAATGGTATGAACATAAGAAATGACAGAGGTTTAAAACATTCAACAATAGATACCACTTCGTTTGGTTATCTCTAAGAAGTGAATTTAGCAATATTACCAAAAAAGCAATAGAAGTACTACTTCCATTCTCCACATCATATTTGTGCAAATCAAGCATATCTGCATTGAATATTATGAAGAACAATAATAGATCGCAGCTGGAATCAAATCAATCAAAATCATGCCTATTTTTTTGCCAGATTGTCAAAAAAGTTAAAAGAATATATTTTTAGCCCTATCTGGTAACAAGTTAATGAACATAATATCAGTAGACTGAAAGGGAATCAGGTTAATATTCCTGGACATATCTTTTTTTTTTTACCACTGTGCTGTTATCACTGCTTGTTTCATTTAGCAATTTTTCAAAGTAATTACTCCATACTTCAAGGATATCTTTTTCTCCTGTTTTCATGTCACCTTTATCATCTCTAACTCCTTTTACAGTACTCTTTCCTCTATTCCTAAGCTTCTTCAACAACCTCCAGAATATTTTGCCACCTTCTTGATATTTATTTTCTATATTCTTACCAATGTCCACCCATGACTTTTGTTTAGCTAGTTTTACACACTGTTTAGCATTCTTGCATTTGTCTCTGTATTCTCTAAGAGCACAAGCTGACTTATTTGACAGGAACTTTTGATATGCTTTTTTCTTTTCCTTCACTGCCTGTTTAACTTCCTGTGTCCACCAGGGAGTTCTGATTTTTTTATCCTTGCAGACAACCTCACCACATAGCTCTCTGGCAGAATCAATCGATGTTTTCTTCAGAGTTTGCCACTGAATCTCCAAGGTTTGATTCCTGTTCTCAAACTCTTTCATTTTTTCTTCAATGATATTTGTGTATTTTTGTCTACAGTTCACATCTGAGAGCTGCTCAACTTTTATTCGCTTTAAAATTTTCTTACATGTTATTCTTTTCAATATGAAATTCAATTTTATCCTGCTCGAGACTAAATAGTGATCACTTCCGATTTCAAATCCTCTGTACACTCTGGTGTCCTGCACCAGGGAGAAAACATCAATATCAACAATAACATAGTCAATGAGATTTTTCTTATTCCTTGCCTCTTCTCTCCATGTGAATTTGTGCACATTTTTATGTTGGAACATGGTGTTAGTAATAACCAGTCCATGTTCTGGGCAGAAATCCAACAGATATTTGCCATTATTATTAGCTTTTGCTCTTTTCTCCAAATCTGAAAAACATGCATATATAATGTATATCAGTGATTTTCAACCTTTTTCATAATATGGCACACCTAGACTAATTATTAAAATTCTGCAGCACTCTAAAAATATATTATTTTAATTTTTTTGACAATCTGGCAAAAAATAGGCATAATTTTGATTGATTTGATTCCAGCTGCAATCTATTTTTGTTCTTAATAATATTCATTGCGAGCTTGATTTGCACAAACATGACGTGGAGAATGGAAGAAGTAGTACTTTGTTGCTTTTTTGGTAATATTGGGAAATTCACTTCTTAGAGATAACCAAAACAAAGTATCTATTGTTGAATGTTTTAATTTTAAGCCTCTGTCATTCCTTATATCTGTTAATTCGTCCTCTTCTGTAATCTTTAAATTTCCCAATTTACAATTGCTTAAGACAAACGGATCTCTTATCCAATCGAAGGATATGTCTGTGAGGGAAAATATTTTTCAATATTTGTATTTAGTAATCTTAATGTTTGTAAAATTAGATCTGTTAGATTTTCGTTCAGTTTGCACTTTTTCGTTAGTTCAAACATATTTACTGCATTTTGTTTTCTGATTCTTTCTTCTCAAAGCATTACATTTTTGTTGAATGCATTAATTTTGCCAGTGGAAGTAAGAATGTTTTCAGTCTCCCTGCATACTTTTATTAAATTTAAGTTTTAAAAGAGGTATACTGTGAGCATACATATCGATACAAAATTAATAACGGAAAAAACTCGCGTACAAAGATTATTTAATAGTATAATTTTTGCCTGTGTCACAGGCATCTTCAGTACATATTAAGCTCAAATTAAACAATAACTGACAATTCCAAAAAGTGCCACTTAAGTAGCTGGTGTAAGGTAACTAAAAAGGTCAATAAATTTAAAAAAATCAATACAATAAAAAGTTAAGGAAGATTAGCTGATTTGGTACTATCTCCCATAAAGGGGATAGATGTAAGCCGTCGGATCTGTTTAAGTTAGGAGAATGAAATAGAGTTTCACATGTTTCTTTATAAAGGCGTTCCATGAGGAACTGACTTTTGTGAAGAACTCTGCAAGTCCAGACTTTTCAGGTTTAAAGTATTCAATTGGTGTTCTTCTATCCGAATTGAGGCAGATCTTCCCATTTGTCTGAAATAAGATAATCTACAAGAGCACGGAATCTGGTAGACACCTGGATGATCAAGATGTGGAAGCTTGACCTTAGGAGAAGTGAGAAAGGTGGAGATTTTTCTAAATGGTCAAAAGGCAACAAAAATATTCAGTGGTTTTAAAACTTTTGCTATACGTTCACTGATGCCTTGTACATAAGGGATAAGAATGCACGTTATTTCTTCTGTGTTTGAAGAGGAAGACATATTAAAATTACTGAAACTTCTTTTAATGAAGCAATTCTAATAACCATTAGATAGAAAGGAAGAAGTTATATATTGTAGTTCTTTCTGTAAAAGATCGTGTGAAGAACAAAAGGAGTGGGCCTGATGAACCAGTTACGACATTATTTCTTTCAATTAATTAGCTTCGGCACACCTGAAGACCTCTCACGCCACACCAGTTCAAAATCGCTGGTGTATGTATAAACACACAGTATTTTTTTTTCTCTGATCCATAAATCTTCAGAAATAAATAAATATATTTATATATTTAGTTTAATCCTTTATCCAAGCATAAGCAAACAAGGTTTGCGCCTGAAGTATTTTCAGGACTGGGGCAACTCGTGGCAAAGGTGGACAAAGTTCACATCACTTTCCTCAGTATCCCATAATGCAAAGCACATCTCCTTGCAGACATGTATAATGCTATGCATTCTGGGAAGGGTCACTACCCAGACTGGTTTCGACCTTTTATTGAGGTCTCTTCAGTGGGAGCCAGATCCCAGAGGTGATACCAAGGTTGAAGCAAATCAGAAGTCATATTTCCTATACCCGTTGCCAAAAGGTGTCACACCTTATTAAATTATTGTGGATTAGAGAAACATGTTGGAAGTTTTTTTCCCACTTGGTTAGACTATAAATTATATATTTAGTTTAATCCTTCATCCAAATGTAAGCATCGTTGAGCAAAAAAAAAAATGGTTTCGACCTTTTATTGAGGTCTCTTCAGTGGGAGCCAGATCCCAGAGGTGATACCAAGGTTGAAGCAAATCAGAAGTCATATTTCCATATACCCGTTGCCAAAAGGTGTCACACCTTATTAAATTATTGTGGATTAGAGAAACATGTTGGAAGTTTTTTTCCCACTTGGTTAGACTATAAATTATATATTTAGTTTAATCCTTCATCCAAATGTAAGCATCGTTGAGCAAAAAAAAAAAGAAAAAGGCCTAACTTAGACCTTATAATACTTATATTGCGACTTTGTAGTGCTGCCAAATATGATAATTCCTGTAGGATATCAATCATTAATGCTAGATCTTTTAAAAATTCCAAATTGAGAAGTCGGTTTAAAAAGCCCTTATATTTATCGTTCGATGCAAAATGCTTGCATAAAGCTGATTAATTTCTCTACAAAACAAGAGCCGTTCGTACATTGCAAGCTGCCCATCATGGTCCAAACACATGGTCAATCTAAAATTTCTTTATCATGGCCTTTTGCAATTGTATTTAACTCTCGTTGATTTTTTGGTGATTGATGATAAAAAGCATATAATTTATCCATAAATATTTCAAAATGATTTATTTCTTTAATGTTTTTTATCGAATCATCTAATGCTAAGTGAAAATGATGAGCGCAATGCCAAATCACAATGTTGGGAAAATTTTATAGAAGTTTGATTGCAACACCTGATTTGTTTCCTAACATTACACTAGCTCCATCAGAATCAAAGGCAATGAAATGATTTTTTATATAGTTATCAGAAAATCCATATGAATTTAAAGTAGCAATTATAGTAGCATGTATGCATTGCACGGTGGTATTTTCTAGTTCTACAAGATTATTAAACATGACGAACAAGGGGCTCGCAAATTTGAAAAAAATTTAACAAAGGGCTCGCGCGTGCCCCTTATAGCTCACCACTGAGTGTAAGCAAACAAAGTTTGCGCCTTAAGTATCTTCAGGACTTGGGCAACTCGTGGTGAAGGTGGACTAAGTTCACATCACTTTCCTTAGTATCCCATAATGCAAAGCACATCTCCTTGCAGATGTATAATGCTATGCGTTATGGGAGGGGTCACTAGATAGCTGGCCCAAGGCTATCACTGATTCATCGGTACGCAGTAAAGAAGGCGGCAAGCTAGTGCCGCCATCTCATGGTCCCTAACGTGATATTTTTAATGTCTGAAAATAGTGTGGGTTCAACGGTCGATTTTCTTGAGTTTATGGGACGAAAAACCCACTAGCCTGTGCCAGAGATCGACTAACTCGGGAACTGCTCGAAAAAAGGCTTAGAAAAATTTCCTCTAGTCGGCGACTAGATTTGAACCACCAAATCTTTTCTTCATGCAGTAAAGTGCCACAGAGTGCAAATGCCACTTCTACTGAGCTACCCAGGCTGGAGATGATACCAAGGTTGAAGAAATGCAGAACTTATATTTCCATATGCCAGTTGCCTAAATTTAATAAGATGTGACACCTTTTGGCAATGTGTGAAATCAACAGAACAACAATAAATTTTAGAAATAACCTGTGAAAACACTTTGATCTTAAATTGTGTTTTTTTCTCCAAGCTATTTCTGCAGATTTGTGTTGAGATATATTTTTCTTTGCAAAATGGGTTGTTCATGTATTATGTGATGGGATAGGATTATTAATCAGTCATTCATGCACTGTTCTCTGCAACCTTCATGAACTTCAGTTATTTTTTCAGTTAGCTAGTGGTTCAGGATCATACCAGTATCTTGTGATGGGATAGGACTATTAGTCAGTCATTCTTGCACCGCTGTCTGCAACCTTTATGAATTTGGTTATTTTTCCAGTTAGCCAGTGATTCATGGTCACACCCGTATCTTGTTAAGTAATAGTATTAATATTCGTTGAAGATTTTGTCTTCAATTTTAAACAGATCTGAGTGGATAGTTTCTGGTATTAAGCTTCATTTGGTTATACTTCAACTTCTAATATCTCTGGTGTCTCCTTTTGGGTGGGGGGGGTGAGAGATGTTTGACCTCTATTGGTACACTTTCTGGAAAAGTTGTACTAGACATGCATGTCTCCAGTGAAATGGGTTGTGTTTTTCATGTGTGGTGCAGATTTTCAGTTAATTATTATATTTTGTACTGTAAATGGTTTTACGGTCATCTTTGGCTTTTTAAAACAGTCTGGCAATATTCTTTTGTAAAGGTTTATAAGGAAGTTTGCTTTGTCGTATTTAATTATATTTAGTTTATCTTTTTTTATTTTCAAGAGTCCCAAAATGTTAGTTATGCAGGTTTTATTTTGTTCTAGGTACATATTTGTAGAATAGATCATGTTTTCATTTCTTCCCAGATTTTCTCTACTTCATTCTGTTCAGTAGGTATATGTTTAGATGTTTCTTATTCATTTTGTTTCTGGATATGAATGATTTTAAGTTATTGAGGAAATATTTTGAGTTCATGTACAAGGTGTGACAATTTAATTCCCAGAATGCACCTGTAAAAAACCTACGTTCAGAACTAAACATTAGTGGCTGCTGTCGCCTTCGACCCCTTGTGAATTTATACACTGGTTTAGATGGTGTTCTCATTTTTGGAAACATGCCGAGATCTCTTTTTCCAGAATACTCTAGAGTTCCTTTATCACATTGTGCTGGATATCAGCAATGTCAGAAAATCTTCGTCCTTTTAGCACAGTCTTCAATTTTGGAAACAGCCAGAAATGACAGGGAGCTAAGTTGGGTGAATAAGCAGGATGACCTGATTCCGTAATCGATTTTTTGGCTAGAAACTCTCATGTTGAGCACACTATGGATAAGCACATTGTCGTGATGGATGATCCATTTGTGAGGCCACAATTCAGGCCTTTTTCTGTTTCTTGATTCATTTGCAATTCATCAACCAGTAATCGCACGCTTAATTGTCTGTCAGACTGTACCAAAACTTGCACTCTGTTCACATTTGTGTCTGTCATTTTTGGGATTGTCATATACATCTTCTCGCCTACCTTTGAAACTCTTATGCCACTCAAAGACACTTAACTTTTTCAGAGTATCCACACTATATGCCACTTTCAACAGCTCCAACGTTTCAGTAGCATTTTTTTTTTTATGTTAACACTCTGCACCAAATTTTAATCGCACATTTTTACTCAAAAGTTTACATGCATCTCTGTTATTTTTGCAATATCCAACTAGCAAATGGCTCTATCAGCTTGAGGTTTAATCATGCATTAGATGTACAAACGTGATTACTCATGTGACTCCAACCAAATCACCACACAGGCGACATTATGCTGCCGTTCTGGGAACTAAATTCTCACGCCTCATATGTCTAAATTTAATCTGATGTTCTAAAGTTTGACATTGATAATGGTAGCATTCCTCGTATTCAGAAACAATATGTAAGAAAAATACAGAAAACTTCAGTGAAATTTCCATTATTGATATACAGGGTGTCCAATTGGACCTCCCTAGTTTTAAAGAATGGTAAAAAATTGAAATGTGGAAATATGTAAATAAAGTTTTGGTTTTTCAAACGTTCCAGAGTCTCTACAAGTTTCATCTAGAATTTATTCCTGCATCATGATGCAGTTTCGCTGCTGGACAGGGCTGTCGTTGTTTTAAACATGGCATCAGGGGCAGAGAAAGTGCAAGTTGTGTGGTGGTCATCTGTGCTGAAAACAATCAAAGCAGTGCAACATAAGTTCCATCAAGTGTACAAAAAGGCAGCACCTGACCCCAAGAGTATCCATTTGTGGAAAGAAAATTTCCTAATAACAGGAAGCGTTTCGAAACAACATGTAGGAGAGAATCAGCCAATATCGGAAGAGAGGATTCGCGCATCATCCTCATTCAACGGGATGGTGCCCTGCCACACTGGCATTTGGAGGTCCGAGCAACTCTTGACAGGGTCTTCCCTCAGCAGTAGATTGGACATGGAGGACCAATTTCCTGACCACTGTGATTGCCAGATCTTACCCCACTTCTTGTGGGGATATGTGAAGGATACAGTCTATGCAACTAAAGTTGGACAGCCTAGAGAACCTGAAACATCACATTTCTGCTGCTGTATCCATCATGACCCCTGATATGCTTCAGGAGTGATGGAGGGCTGATATACATGATTGTAAGAAATCATGTATGAAATGCTTGAAATTAGTTTTTGACTTCTTGGATATTCTGAATTAATTCTTTCCAAATATTTATTGGTACTCCCTTTATGCAGGTGATCTGGTGTATCCCGGTAATATAATCTTTCTTTCTTCAAATTGAGTCAATCTCCAGTCAGTTTCTGCAAATCCCACACTACACCATATGAAATTTATCAAGTTCATTTTTTCCTAGTGATGAATTTCCTGGTTTCAACAGAGTGTGGATGTTAATTTTACAGAATGCATAGCATATTACACACTTCATTCCTGTTCCTGCAGGTTAGGGTCAGATATGGCACCTTCACTATGTGTGGTAGCATTATTTCTCATTTGGATTAATTCAGATCTACTGGCCATGTGAAATATATAACTAATGCAGCCAGCTAGCCAATCCTATGATAAATCTGTCTACATTTGCAGCAAGAAAAGCAAATTACTATTGTCTAATTAGCATTTCTTCTAATCCAGATGTTATTCTTATACTGGCAACATACAGATATATAATGAGAACACTTCTGTGCAGACAGGTTCCACCAGTTGAAGAGAGGTTTTAATAAAAAAAAAAAAGATAATTATTATTATACGGGCATCTCCTTGGAGTCTGGATACTCATCGCAGAAGACCCAATCTATCATACTTCTCCTTGAACCCATTAATAGAAAAAGCACTCACAACTGACTGGCAACCCATTCCTCATTCACCACTCTTCAAGCAAAAGATCTAGTCCTCACATAAAGGTACTGACCACACCTTTATTCAACTTCCAAGGATGACCCCTTGTTCTGGTCCCTCTAGCCAAATACTGAAACATTTCCCCTGCATCCTTTAAGCAACTTAAATGTTTCTATCATATCCTCTCTTTTTCTCCTATCAACTAACTTATACAATCCACACACCTTCAATCTATCCTCATAGGGAACATTCCACCTCTGAATCCTCTCCATTGCTTCATCCCCAGGGGACCAGACTTAAACACGGTTATCCAGATGTTGGCGTATCAAGGCCTTATAGAGAGGAATTACTTCCTTATCTCTCTCTCTACTTGTTAATGTGTTCTTCAATAGCCAAGTAATCTTATGGGCGACCTTAGCAATATCTCCTCTAAACTAACTTTGTCTACCACCACCCCTAAATCTCTATTCATCTATTTCCTGGAGTACAGTGCCATCAGTGTGATTACACAGCTTGTAATCTATTTATTCCAAAATGCACAACTTTACATTTCTCGACATTAAACTGACAGTCTACTTAAATCTTCCTGCAAGCTCTCCACATAGAGTAATAGTTAGCTATTACTCTACCTAATTTTGCATCATCAGCAAACAACTGAACACTTCCTTTCAGGTCATTTCCTATATCATTTATATACAAATTAAAATAGGAATGGTCCCAGCACTGAACCTTGTGACACACCACTAGTCACCTGTTTTTTCCTCGATTCTGCCCATTATTCCACTTTTTGATATCTGTCCTGCAGCCACCCTCTTATCCACTTAACCAGTGTCATATCCATCCCTATTTATTCTAAATTGTTTAACAGAATGAGTTATTGAGTTAGTGTTCCATGTATTCAAATGTCTTTGCAAAATCATTGTGTAGCCATTTCCTTTATCCAACTCATCTGTTACTCTATTATAAAAAGTTAGTAAATTACTAAGGCATGACTGATCCTTCACAAAGCCATGTTGACCCTCATACAATATCATATTTTTATCTGCCCATTCGTGAATTCTCTTTTTTACCAATTTTTCTAGTACTTTTACTACTATGCCTGAGATACTGATTGATCTATAATTTGCTACTGTAGTCTTAGAGCTTCCCTTATGCAAAGGAATAATTTTGCCCTCTTTCCACTCCCTTGAAACTCTACCAGAGTTTCAAGGGACTTAAATTTAACAGCCTAGTCAAAGGCACTACCAGTTCCCTTGCACATTCTTGCAAAACTATATCTGATATCCCATCTAATCCCACACCTATATTTACATTGAGATTTTGCAATATCCTAAGAAACTCCAATTCATCCACCCACATTAACATCTGTCACATAGGTTAAAGCAGTAACCTCACTAGGAAGATATATGCTTGCAAAATGGTCACTCAGTAACTCAACTATTTGTCTGCTTCTCCTTGTGACCATCATCACTCATTAAGATTATTCTTCCACATAACGAAAGAACTTTTTAGGATATCCTTTGGCCTGCTCGGCTAAATTCTTCTCATAATCTGATTTTGCCTTCCTTGCCTGAGCATTGTATTGTTCATGAGTTTGCTGGTCATCTTTCTGTTTATACCCTCCACAGCATTTTCTTCTTCTGCAGCTCGTTCTTAATGATATTGCTCATCCATCTAATTCCTACCATTAATCCTCCTTACCCTAGGTACACAATTTAATACTGCTTCCTCTAGAAGACCCTTAACTATATCCCACACTACTGACATCCTTACCCTGCAGTGTTTTATGCCATTATACAGATTTAAGCTTTTTTTTCCTAAGCATGTCATAATCACCTGCCTTGTAGTTCCACAGGTACCCTATCAAGAATATTCCACATGAGGAATATTCTTGATAGAATATTCCTCATGTTTTACAATCTCCCAATTCAAGACCGCTTGGTCACTTTCACCAATTGGAGGCAATGTTTTCACTTTAATTATGGATAGCTCTTCTGATCCTATGACCAGGTCCAATACTCTTCCACTCCCTAGTCCCGTTCATCACATGCTGCCTTAAGTAATTATCCCTCAGCAGGTGTATAAATTCTATTTCCTTTCTGCCATATGATCTTCCTTCCAGTCTATATCTCCATAGTTGAAGGCTCCCAATAATAATCACTCAACCTGTACTGATTGTACTAATTTGGTGATGCATGTCTTCCAGATCATCTGTGGAACTCCCTGGCCTATAGCAACAATGAACTGTATATTTTGTCTTATTGGTTTTAATCTCGCATCAGATTGCTTCAAATGAACAGCCACCCACCTGTCTCCTATTCTTTTTGATTCCAATTCATCTGCTATCATCAGCAGTACTCCTCCCCCATCCTATCTTCCCTGAAAGTACTAAACTCTTCACATGCAGTCCCTGTAACTACATCATCTGCTATTTGCCAAGTCTCATTAATGCCTATAACTTTTGGTGAGGTTGCACTAACCAGTGCCAAAAACTCCTCCCTCTTGTTCCTGATACTTCGAAGTGGCAATAGTATATAGAAATGGCAACATCCCTTTATTCTCCCACCTACCTTTACTTTCTGAATTGAATACCATATTCATTATTTTTGCTTGAGAGAGTAGATTCCTCAATTGGTCATTCTCACACTCACTCGCTTAATGGATGCCTTCACACAAACTCACTTGCTTCCAGCCTAGTTGCATTGCACATTATCAGTCCACTATAATAAATTTAGTTTAATCCTTTACCCAAGTGTAGGCAAACAAAGTTTGCATTTTACTCAGTCCTGAAGTATCTTCAGGACTGAGGCAACTCGTAGTAAAGGTGGACCATTCTCTCCCATCACTCCTTGTCTCAGTAACTCCCATAATGCAAAACACATCTCCTTGCAGACATGTATAATGCTATGCATTAAGGGAAGGGCCACTACACAGACCGGTTTCCACCTTCATTGAGGTCTCGTCAGTTGGAGGCAGATCCAAAAGTGGTGATACTAAGGCAGAAACAATGGAGCGGTCAGATTTACTTATACAAGTTGCCCAAAGGTGTACCACCTTATTATTTATTTACTCTGGAGTAACTTGTATAAGTAAATATGACCTCTTCATTGCTTCTGCCTTAGTATCACCACTTCTGGGTCTGCCTCCCACTGACGAGACCTCAATAAAGGTCAAAACCAGTCTGGGTAGTGGCCCTTCCCTTAATGCATAGCATTATACATGCCCGCAAGGAGATGTGCTTTGCATTATGGGAGATACTGAGGAACCAAATCTCCAAGGTTTGGTTTCTGTGCTCAAATTTCATTTTTTCTTCAATAATGTTTGTGTATTTTAGTCTATAGTTCACATCAGAGAGCTGCTCAACTTTTATTTGCTTTAAAACTTTCTTATATGTTCTTTTCAATATGAAATTCAATTTTATCTTGCTCAAGACTAAATGGTGATCACTTCCAATTTCAAATCCTCTGTATACTCCAGTGTCTTGCACCCAGGGAGAAGATATCACTATCAACAATAACATAGTCAATGAAACTTTTCTTATTCCTTGGGAAGTATTTCATTTCCCTCCTACCACCCATTTTTGGGAGGCATTCCTCTATCTGCCATCTGGGGACACATCCTCTAGGGGTTACAGGCTCCCCTGAGAGCCTCTATACAAATCACAAATCCATCTGGACCAACAAATATTGCTCACATATCTTGGGTGGTATCCCAAGAGCTCCCTTAAGATACTGGACTTTGTACAGAAAAGGGCAGTCAGATCGATCAGTGATTTCCATTCACTGACACCAGTAACTTTCATGCAGGCACTCAGTCTCCTGCTTGCATATTCTACAGCCGCAGTTCATCACAATTATCAATAATGCCCCTGCTCTCTGTCAAATCAGTTCAAATGCTTTCAGTAACTAACCAACACTCCCCACCACAGTGAATCTCCAAATTCACAGAACAAATTTCTCCTCTTCATTCATCCCCTCAACTGCTGCCATCTTGTGTTTCCCAAGGAATACAATCCACAGCTTTTCAAGATATATATATGAACAAGTTCCTTCTTCCCTATCCATGATACTAGCATACTGCAAGTTGACCAATCTCTTGTGGAATTGAGTCCCCATAAAAATCTCTTCAACAGCTTTACAGATCCTGCCCGCATTTCCAAACCTTTCTGGATGAAGAAGTAGGACATTTTTCAATTCAGCTTTCACCTATAGAATGTAAGATTAAGAACAGTGGTTAATTTATTGCACCTTCTGATGTGGTTTGGCTCTCTGTTGATATCGTTTTGGAACTTAGTTGAGTGCTTTTTGAGGGCCCTTGATAAACAAGAGGATAAAGAAGTATTCACTCAGGAGGAGTTGTTTAGTTTGTCACCAGATCTCCCCACCCATCATGGATACCACTCTCCAGTAAGCAACAGGTGCACTCGAGAGTGGAATGCCATGTCTACTCCAGACACTATAAGGAAACCACACAAGCCTTGTGCCCTATCCTGGATTATAGGGAAGGGGACTTACTGCAACATTCTTGATCCTTGCAGGCAAGCCAGCTAGCTGATTGATCCTGGCTAGGTCGTCACGACCACCCAGGGATCCCTCTTTTCAGATGTCCACAGATTACAATGCATGGCAAACACGGCAGCAAGGTTTTCTATCCCAGTGATGGTAATCTAGTAACAAAGACTCAGAAGTAGAGCAAAGAATACAGGGAGGAAAGCACAGAAAATGAATAAGATTGAAAAGGAGCTTCACATGGATGGGAACGATGATTCAGGAACACTTCTCTGCAGACCAAAATGGTACTTTTTCAAACTGTGACAGGTCTTTGATAAGTGGGGGTGATGGTTTCACAACACTTTCAAATACTGGGAGACATGCACATTGATTGGGGATAGAATTGCCCATTCAGCAATATCTTAAACTATCGGAACCTCTAAAATTGTTTGCTGCATGTACCAACTTCTTCCATTCTTTTCTGTCATGAGCTCTTGCATTCCAGTCCTGGATATTATTCTCCCATTGCATCTGTGGCCTATCTCTAGGTCGCTTTCCATCAGGCTTCATCTTGAATGCTTGTTTAGCCATTCTCTCCAAGCCATCTCAATCTGCATGCTCTAATCTCATCAACTAGATGTGGTAGATTTATACAGTTCATATAGTTTTTGTCTACTTTTCCATTCATCTGTTGTGTTATCTCTTACATGTCTATAGACTTTTCTAAGGATTTTATTTGCAAAGATCTGGAACATTTTTGCATCTTGATCTTATGCTCCATATAAAACAATAGGTCTAACAATTGTCTTATATATTTCTGTTTTAACTCTGCTTGATATAATTTTGGAAGATAAATGATGTAATGAATGATAATGATCTATTGGAGGCATGTATTCTAGCTTTTATTTCTGTACTAATTTTATTATCTCGAGTAATCAATGTTCCAAGATATTTGAAGCAGATAGCACTTTTAAATTTCAGGTTATCGATAGTAAACTGGTCATTTTCCCCTTAATCATGATTTCTACATACATTTAAATATTCAGTTTTATCCTGGTTGATTTGTATTCCTAATTTTTCTGCAGCATTTTTGAGTTTACTAAATTTGTTCTAATAATTTCAGCATTTTCTCCAGTGAGGCATTTATCATCTACTATCCTAATATTACTGTTCTGTTACCTTATACAATTTCTCGAATACATTTTTCTAATGCTAAATTAAAAAGGATGGGTAAAAGGGCATCTCCTTGCTTCAATTCTGTCTTAATATCAAAAGGTTCAGATCTAATTCCATTAGTTAATACCATGCTTCAGCTGTGCAAATTTTGATTAAATGTATTATCTTATGAAGTATTCCTGGTTCATCAAATATTCTCTCAAAAGACTTCTAGAACTATGAATGCTATCACATACTTCTCTAAAGCTTACACATAAAATATGGACCTGCAGATTATATTCCCATTTTTTTTTTCTACTATCTGTCCTAAGTGTAAATATCTGGTCAACTGTTGATCTATTTCTTCGGAATCCAGCTTGATATTCACCAATATTTTCTTCAGCATAAGGTAAGATCCTTTTAATATAATATTAGAAAAAAATTTTGTACTGACTAAATCAATTTACACCATTCAATATTTATTCTTGCTCTCCTAACACCACATTCACTTTTTTTTTTTTGTTTCCTTTCATTTAATCTTGGTTTTCTACAGCCCAAAGGCAAAGTCATTTTTGGATTTTTAATTTTTACCCAGCCTTTTACTTTTCCTTTTCCACCTGCACTGATCCCGCAAGTAGCAATGATAAGACATTTTCTACCATCAGTGATTCACACTTATTGGTAATATGCCTACCAGAATACTAGAGAGCCCTAACCACTCATTATTTATCTCTTCCTCATCACCAATCCCCATTTTTTAAGTTGAGGCCATTCAAATCATATCCTTAGTATGATTTGAATTGCTTCCTGATAGAAGTAATCAACCTTAATGGTCGATTACTTCTATCCAGGAGCAACCCTCTTATCTGAATCCCTGGAATTATAATTCTGGATTCTTCACTTTAGCTGATACAAGTGTTGAAGCAATGATCTTAATTTGTTTACATTATTTACTAGGGTGTAGTTATCATAGTTTTTACTCCATAGTTTACAATGAAGCATCATTGAAGCAATTTTTATTGATATGGAAATATTCAATTTTCATTTGTTATCTAATCCTTGGTTCCTCAGGAAGTGCACCAAAAGTATACAAGAGAATAATAAACATACCAATTAACTTTCTTCATCTGTGTAATCACTATCTACATGATTCAAAATTTCATCATGCAGGTAAGTTGATTTGGTTCAAATGGCAGACATACTTTCCGATTCATTTCAAGTAAAATAAATTTCTGGATCTCTTCCCTCCCCACTTCAATTCTTGTCTTGATGATGTTGGTAAGCATCCTTTTACTATTCCAAAAAATAGGCAACTATTATATAATTATAAAAAATTAATTATTATATATATATATTCCTGGCAGGAAGACCAGAGATGATTTTTGTTCAACTTGGACATTAAAAAGGTATCTTTCTTCTAGTGTTGACTTTTCTGAAATTTTATAGTCCAGAATTAATTCTTGCTGAATAACAGGTTTTATTCTCTGGTATTCAACTTTTATCTATTCTGTAGCTTGAAAATTAACACACATGCACTGTATTGTTTGGAATGGCAACATCATGCCTAGTAAGCTATATGGGAAGCTCTCAACTAAAAAACCATTGCCAGTATGCATTCTGTTAATGTTGAACACAAATCATCTTACCCATGTCACTCAGTTGTGTAGCAGTATCATGTATGAATCTCAATCAGGTGATAACTCTTGACAGCTATAAAGCATTAGATTTAGATTTTTCACACAGACCTATTATTAAATAGATCCTATCATATGGTGCATCTTCTCACCTCTGTAACTGGAATACCAGCATTTTTCTGGTTGCCCATTTCACTTACCCTCTTTCTTCTGTATATCAACAGGCTTCTCCAGTTTTGACATTTGACAAACTTCTATTACACAAATCAAAATTTCCAGAATATTAATTTCTGAAATTCAGGAATTTATTTCTTGGAAAAAATGAACCCTTTACATACAAAATTACTTTTTCAAAATATCCAGATTTCTAGACAAGATGAGATTTCTGTTTTTGGGATAAGATGCATGACGAAGGAGTTTAAAATATACTGCTCAAAACAATTAGGAGATATTTTGGTTTTCTTAAAAATTATAGTTATAAAAATAATTTACAAATGTAACACAATTTGTAATAAATATTGATTATTTAAACAATATCTCATCAATTACACCTTATCCATAAGTAAGAAATATTTATTCATGTATAAAATACCCAATAATTATAATTATTTGCATAAATTTATAATTATTCAACAGAAACTAAATCATCATCATCATCAAATTCTTGCCATGTACCCTCAAAGGGTGTACAGGATATGATAGTACTACATGAAAAAAATTACATCATTACTAACTTCCTATCTACAATTTTCCTCCAAATCAGTCTGTTACTTGTCAAGACTCCAACATTATCAGATCTTATATTTCTATCGTCTAAGGCACTTTGTACCGTATCAATCCACCTATATCTTGGTCTTCCTCTGGGTCGTTTTGCTGCCAACCTGGCAGAGAACACTTGCTTTGCTAATCTTTCCTCGCCCATTCTGTTTAAGTGACCATACCACCTGATATTCCCTAATTGTTTTGAGCAGTGTGTGAATAACTTTTTTGATTAATTTTTTCAGATATTTTAAGGGGCATTTTTGAAATTAATCATGGAAAAGTTCACAACCAAAATCGTGCAATTTTGTGATTATCTGCAATTAATTGGCCATCACATTCTCCATTTACATGCATCATTTGTGCAGAAATTAGGAGAAAAAAAAATCTTCTTGTAAGGTCCAGCTAGAAACATTAACAGCTGTCATAGAACATGTGTAGAAAGGGCTTGTCTGTGATGCTGAAAATGCACAGCATTTATGTGATTGGTTTTTTATAATTAATTTTTTTTTAAAAAAGCAGGTTCTGTATTTCATTATAACAAAAAATAAATAAATAAAAAAGTTGTTCAATGTTTAAATGCCTTTGTCACTTATGGACCACTCTGTATATTCTCTGATTTCAAAGATTACTTTTTCTTGCATGCTCAAATTGTTATTTGAGCATACAACCATTTTACCTTTCAGCAGCTATCAACTACATAAATTACAAATCACTCTAATCACTGAATACCTTTCACGGATTTTGAGTTCTGCCTTTAAGAGTACCCCTAAGATAGATTGCTCATCAATTCCATTTTTAATGGGACAGTCCTATTTTTACAAAAATTGTCATGGTGTCCCCAGATATGTGTTTGAGATGCAGTGGCGGCCCGTACATTAACACTGCAACACTACAGCACCCCCAAGGAAAAAATGAAAAAAATTAAATTTTGTTTGTGTTTATAAATAATAACAATCCTTACAACATTATATAAATGCAGTACAACATGTTAAAGGTTACAGCTTATGTTTTGACATTGATTGAATAGTTAATAATTGGAATTGTTCGATTAATGCTTTAGATTACAAAACAAATGCACTGTGATCTAATGCCTATATTCGTTTGCGCTTGTCATTGCATGTTACATCATTCCCACACTGCTCAAACGGCAGTGTATTTTTAGTATGCTTACACGCCTTATTTCTGTGAGTATTATTGGTGCGTGGTGAACTATTTTTTGTAAATCTTATTTTATTTTGTTAAAATAATATAATTATTTATTTATTATAGATACAAGGCTGAATTATGATGAGTCGCTGTTGAAAATATGAAAAGAATTATATTTTTTCAATTATCGTTACACGAAACAAATGCACTGCGATCTAACGCCGATATTCGTTTGCACTTGTCATTGCTATTGATACGAAACTTTTATTATTAGTGTTTGTTTGTGGTGAGGATGGAATATTTTTAATATGCAAGTTTATTTATTAATAAATTCGTTACTGATTAGGGGGGGGGAGTAGTTTTTTTTTATATATATGCAGCACCCCCTACTTAAAATTTTCAGTGGCCGCCACTGTTGAGATGCCAATATGTCTTTTCGATAACAAAAATGTTTTCATGTAATATTCATAAAGCAAACAACCGTCAAAATGCTAGACTATTTTCTTTGTTTTCCAGTAGTTTTTCCAGTACTTTCATAATGAAAACCATTGTTAAATTTCTTTTGACACTGAAGTTTGTGTGAAATATACACACATGGTGATTGAAAAATCATGTACATAAAAGTTGAAGCTGAGCTGCATCAAAGTGTTTCCATTCTAATTATTCATTTTGCCAAGAGATGCCGCCATAGGACAATTGGCCACGGTCATGTAATCTATTCGCCATGTGTCAGGTATTGGGCATCTGTTGCATAGTTTTGTTTATGAGGAAAACGAAATGATATTTTCACAGAAGCAATGAGTTAATTTGGAATGTTACTTTGCCTGTCGTTCTTATGCAAATGTTGTGGAGCAGTTTCATCAGAAGTTTCCTGACTCCATTGTCCCTCAAAATTCAACAATTGCAATTATTATTACAGGCTACACCATGGAATCCTTAGATTCATCAAGAACCCTAAACATCATGTCAAGCACTATCCAACATTCGTGCAGTATCTATCATGCTCTGCTTTGAAATCATTCACAGTCATGGCATCCACAACAGACTCTGGCAACCTATTCCATTCATTCACTGCTCTCCAAGCAAAAAAAAAAACTAGTTCTCCCACAACCACCACCAAACCCGTAATGAAAAATTTTCTCTGAATTAATCTTGTAAAAACCCCTCAATCATATCACCCCTTTTCTGTATGTCAACCAATTTTAGTAACCCAGAAAATCTCCAACCTGTTCTTGTAAAGTCCATAGATCTGCTACCATCTTCATCACTTGCCTGTGGATCCTCTCCACCTCTTCCACATTGCCAAGAAACCTTGGTGACCAGATCTGTCCACAGTCTTATCAAGGCTCTAATAATGAGGTATAATAACCTGCATTTCAGGGTATTCTTTAGTAACCAAGTAATCTGATGAGTAGCTTTAGACACTTTTGCTATGTGCCCTCTAAACTTTAACTCCCTATCCACTAACACTCCCAAATCTCTGGCTTCATCAATTTCCTGAAGTCCAGTTCCAACAATGTGGTATACAGTTGGTAATCTTTTTACCTCAAAATGCATAACCTTACACTTTGCCACATTAAACTGACATCCATTCTCCTTTTCCCAGTCTATCAAAATCATCCAGCAAAATTTTGACATCATCTATATTGACTATTGCTCCACCAACTTTGCATCATCAGTAAACAACTGAATAGTTCCTCTCAGATTCCTTTATCATTAATGTACAAATTAAACAATAGCGTCCCAAGAACAGAGCCCTGCAACACCACTAGTCACAGTCCTTTTGGACTCTACTCCTGAATAAACTACTCTATGATTTCTCTCCATCCCTCCTATCGACCTCACCAATATATCCATCCCCATGTGCTACAGTTTACTGATTAGAATTCCATGTCGTATCCTGTCAAGGCCTTTGCAAAGTCCAGCATCACTGTAAACCCATTACCTTTATCCAGCTCAGCTGGCACTGTATTATAAAACGTGAGCAAATTCCTGAGGCATGACCTATTCTTCACAAAACCATGTTTTCCCCCCCATACAGTATCCCATTTCTGTCTATCCATTCTTGTATTTTTCCTCCTGGCCAACTTCTCCAGTACCTTGGCAATAACTGATATGCCGATTGGTTGGTAATTTGTAGCCTCCTTTATCTAATGGAACTATTTTCACCCTCTTTCCAGACCCTTGGGACTGAGTCTTAGATTAAACAATGTGATCAATGGCACGGTCAATTTCCTAGCACCTTCACATAAAACTCAAGATGGTATACCATCTAATCCCATATCTGTATTCATATTGAGGTTCTGTAATATGCTATGCACCTCCATTTCATTTACCTCAGTTCCCATATAAGCCTTTGCCTGTCTCGTTACTGCAATATCTCCACCTGGATGATATATTCTTGCAAAGTGTTCCCCTAGTATTTTACTGTTTTGACCAATTCAGTTACCTTCATACCATCGGTATTCATTAAAATCATTCTGCCATAAACATTCTTTCTTTTACTTGCAGCATTTTGAAAGAACTGTTTGGGATTATCTTTGGCCTGAATCGCTAATTTCCTTTCATACCACACTGGTTACCCTTCTGGCCTGTGCTCTGCTTGTGTACCTGCTGGTCTCCTTTCTCCTTGAATTCCTTCACAGGTTTTTTTTTTTTTTTTTTTTTTTTTTGTAGCTCCAGCTTAATGATATTCATCCATTTAACTTCCACTTGATTTACTCTCCTCACATACAGCCCCTGCAGTTTCACATGCCCTGGCACTGATCCAAGCAATCTCCTAAGCTTGCCATACTTACCAGCCCTGTAATTCCACCTATACCTCCCTCTTAACTGAAAATTCCACCCATTTAGCCATCTTCCAAGTCAAGACTATATGATCACTCTCACCAGTTGGCAGCAACGTGGTCATATTGGTTATAGAAAAATTCTCAGATGCAATTACTAGATCCACCACTCTCAAACCCCCAGTATATTCCATCACATGTTGTCTCAGGTAATTATACCTTAGTAACTGCATAAATTCCATTTCCTTCCTCCCATGTGTCTTCTCCTCCTCCTAATCTAGGTTCCCATAAATGAGATCCCTTATAATAATTCCCACCCTCCACTTATTGAGCCTATTTGCTGATGCATCATCTTTTTCATCCCCTGGTCTATAGTAGCATCCAACTGTATATTTTGTTCTGCTGGCTTCTACCTCACTCCAGATGGCCTGCAGTTGAACTTCCCTTTGGTTGTAGTTCATCGACCTTCATCAGTAACATTCCTCCTCCCATTTTTTCCTCTATCCTCCTTGAACACACTATACCCTTCAGATTCTATCCCACTAACTATATCGTCTTCTGTCACCATGTCTAATTAATGCCAATAACGTTTGGCTAGGATGAACAAACCAGTGCCAAAAATTCTCCCCCCTTGTTCCACATGCTGATTGGCATTAGTGTACATACCAGTGCAAAAGCCCCTTAAGGCCCACTGCTATCCTGACACTTTATACTAATTATTCCATACTGGTTTGTTACTAGTGGCACTAACTTAGATATTTTGTACACATTCTTACACTCAGCTGCCTCACTGATGTCTGCATATCTGTTCAACAGCTCTACCCTCCTCCCACCAAAAAAAAAAAAAAAAAAAAAAAAAAAAAAAAAAAAATCTGATTATCCTGATTTTGCACATCCACTTTCAGTTCATTCAGCAGCACTTTTTTCCAGACTCTGAACACCAAATCCATTCAGGTGGAAACCTGTATAATTCTTTTCTTGTATGAATCCTTTTGCCTGTCAAACTTACTCCAAAACTCCACACCATTCCTGCATAACCCATGCATCATATCATTCTCTATTATGGCCCTCCTCCTTCTCAACTCTACTCTGTTATACCATGGCAACAGACTGACTATATTAACTCTTTCAGTCTTTTCTTTTGCTACTTCCGGTAATTCTATCATGTCCTCTCATGCCATACTTTTCTCCTTTCCAATCATTCATTCTGGCCAACATGATAAACTCTTTCAATTTACCCTTTTGTGCTCTAATAGCCTTACTGACATCATTAATTTTGCACCAGGAAGCACGATTTTGTCAATCTCTCAAACTCAATTTTTCCTTCTCTTTTAGTGAAGCACTAATTTCTTTTATCTTGCATTTCTTTCTTTCTGATATCAACTGACCCATTCACCAGACTTCTGTGTTCATTGTAGCTTCTTCTTCATCCTGTGTATCACTCTGCATAACCGAGCTATCTCCCTCATTACAGCCAGCTCTTTATTCTTTACATCTGTCATACTACTATTCTTTGAATCAACACATTTACTTTCTCTCTCTGTTATGTCACTTTTAATCTCTCTTTCGATCATATCTGCCATTTTATCACACACGTTCACATGTATTCCTGTGCACTTTTAACCCTCGTATTCATAGCATTTTTGACACATTTTACTACCACTGTCAAACCAAATTCTATTTGCCTTTGGTAATGCATACATCTTGCAGACATTGCACTCTATGAAGTCCCATTCTTTAAACTGGGCGGCATCGTTCTGCTTTGGATCGGTGTCATGTGCCATGCTACGTAACTTACTAAAAATACTATATTGATTATATTTAAAACAAAACTTTTAACTTAAATCTAATTAACCCCACAATACAGTCTAATTTTAACACAATTTTTAATTAATATCGCTAATTTTTTAAAACTAAACAATTTAGCTTTCAGAGCCCGTGAAACAGTCCTACCACCATACACCATCTGACTGTATACAAGATTAATCAAAACGTTTTAAGAAACCCGGATGAGTTGTAGACAAACAGTAGCATCGAAGACCTTCCATTTTGACTGAGGCTCAAGTGACTGCGGTTCACAACATATTGCATAGTTCACCTTCAAAGCTTTCTTCAAAGAAAGGAAACTTTCTGCACAGACAGGTATATCATATGGTTGTACTTGGGGAGTCCAATAAAAGCTATATATATATTAACCCAACACAAATGATAAGTTTCAAAATCTACTGCATGCAGCAATATTTATTATTGTTAATAGGTATCTCCATGGAGTCCAAAGACCCATTGCAGGAATCCTAGAAACATCGTACACGATATACCTGTCATACCTCCTATTTAAGGGAGGAAGAACATATTCGTTTTTTTCTTGCAGAGCTGGAAGTTATAGGAACCACTTAATGAAGAAATTTTTAATCACAGGTGTTGTTCATTATTCATAAAACCCACTCATACTGTTAAGTATTTACACAAACAATCACACCATCACCTTTCCTAACAGTGTGACATCCTCAAAACTTACTCACCAAGGCTATTTGTTTTCTTCTCAATACCTTTTTAGCCAATGGCTACAGCCCATATAAAATAGATAAAATATTACATGCACCCCCCCCCCCCCAATCCCATCTACATCAGACACACAGGATCACAACAAAACCATTCCCATTCCATATGTTATGGGTACATCAGAAAAATAGCCAAGTTGTTTGTAAATATGATCTCCATACCACTTTCAAACATTTTGTTCAACTAGCTACTTTTATACATTCTCCGAAAGATCAACTACATTCGGGAGTCCTATAAAGTTCCTTGTGCCTGCAAGTTAGTCTACTTTGGACAGACTGGTATATAAGTTAACATATGCCTTGGAAAACATAAAAATTACATCCGAGATCATCTGTATTGGCAGACCATGCTTTGGATACTCCTTCACATAGGATCAAATAGAGAAAAACTTGATTACATAGAACGTTACGTTATTACAGGTCTGAGAGGCTATTCTTAGAATCAGCATTAGCTATGAAGCACTATCCCAACCTTAACAAATATGGTTGCATGAATTTACCAGTGACCTGGGAGACGATCATTTTATGACCTAATAGCCAGACTGCTCTGAATTAACTTTGTAGATATCTGACCCAGAGAGGATGCCACATAAGGACATTGGTGTCAGTTGCAATTTAAATTATTTCTCTAATAACTTGGTTTAGTGCTGTGTGCCTGTCGATTTCATTGTGCTCAGATGATGTTGGGTAGAAAACCAGCAAAATATTAGTGAGTTAAGCTAAGCTTCATTATGATTAACGAAGAAAACAATTCTAGAGAACAGTGACAAATAGAATGAAAAGGATAGGAAGAGGTAAGTTTGGTGTGTTTTAAACTGAATTGTAAAACAAGTGAGGGAGCTGCTGCTGCTAGTGTTTATTAGGCTTAGTAAAAAGCAGAAGCATGATGAATGCAAATTCATTAGATTAGCGCACATGAAATTACCAAGGGTCATAGGATTGACTGATAATCTGCGAGACAGTGGTTGAAGGTAGTCACAAAGAGGAATCATGGATCAATCAGACCACCCTCGGCTGCATGGCATAAAGAATCATTCATAAAGTCTATGCAGGTTTGATTTCTTATAAAAGAAGTTTTTTCATTTTGCCAAAAGCCATCCACAGCCTAACTGAATTAATTTATTTTTCCCATATATAATTTTTTTCTTTCAAGGTGTGCATTTACATTCTTATACTTGTTCTATTTTATTGTCTATTCTTGCCTAGTTTTCTTCTTATATCATTATTTTAGTTTTGCACAGTATCAAAGTAGCATTACATACTTTGATACTGCATTTAGTTCTTATTTTGTTGTTTACTATTACAACAACGTCAATATATCATTTTTTTTAATATTATTAATATTAATCCCTTTATTGCACCAATCTAATTTCTTTATGACATATTTTAATATTACATAAATGATTTAGGGTAAATAGTGTCTCCTTGGTGTGTGTGTATACTCCTTATTTTAGATGAACTGCTTTGATCATGTGTGCAGATAATTGCTTTTTCATATACTTCATTTCTTAACTGTATAATAGAAGTTAATGTGGCAGTGGAGTGTTATTCATGATAAGAAATGAATTGTGCTCTCATGGAGGAGAACCACAGTGGAAATGGCACTAATGGCTTTGAGAGAACAGTAGCGAACAAATTAATCTAAACAAGCCAAATTCTAGAAATACAGTTTTATTAATACAGACCAGTATTTTACAATAAAAACATTTATTCAAACCTACCAGTTTCGCCAGCAAACTGTCTGGCTTTTTCAAGGCATTACGGAGATATGAAAGTTAGTAAATGCAAATTAAAAGGAACATAAAAAACGTTGTAAACCAAACCAGTATCTATGGTTACACGTTTTGCGTGACAGAGATGACTTATTGTTCTTATTCATTATCACGCATGCGTGTTTGTTGTAGACTTGTAATGTGATTACTGGCTAGCTGTAGTTCAGATTGATTGAGAGAGAGGATCAAGTTTTTCCACGAACTGTTTAGAATTACACCCTGATTTCTGTTGAGGTTTCCGCCGGTTATTAGTACTATTGTGGCTTCCTTAAATACACGATGCCTGTAGTCGTCATCGAGATATGGCATGGAGCTGTTTTGCCAATCTTTCGTGTGGTTAAATGTGCAGAAATGATGGGCTAAGCCGGAAGAGATGCTTCTGTTGTGGTTTACATCACCAACATGTTCTTTTTGTCTAATTTCTAAACTTCGTGAAGTTTGTCCGATGTAGTCAAGACCACAGGAGCAGGGAATGTAATATACTCCTGGATATTTGTAGAACGTAACTTTATCTTGTGGAGATCCTAAAACTTGTCTGATGTTGGTGGTTGGTTTGAAGACCACTCTGATGTTGTAGGCTCTTTGTATTTTTGCTATTTGATAAGAAATTGACTTGATGAAAGGTATCACTACAGTAGAAATGTTCTGACGGTGGGATTCTTCTTGTCTGGGGTTGTCATTGTATAGATATTTTTTGATGATGTTTTGAGGATATCCATTTTGTGATAATGTGTTGGCTATTAGTGAGAATTCATTCTGTGTATCCTCCTCTTCTGATATAAACTTTTTGGCTCTATGTTTCAACATGTGGATAATACTCAGTTTGTGTGACTTGTGATGGTTTGAAGTATAGTGAAGCTATCTTCCAGTATCTGTGGGCTTTCTGTAAATGGGTAATTTGACACTGTTAGGTTGTTTTTTTATCAAGATATCAAAAAAATGCAGTTGGTTGTTGTTTTCTACTTCCAGAGTGAATTTTATCTTGCTCTGTATTGAGTTGATTTTATCCACGAACGATTTTAGGTTGTGTAAGCTGTCTTGCCATAAGATGAATATATCATCCACATATCTCCACCATGTAGATGTTCTCAGAGAGAATTTCTTTTTCAAGTTTTTCCATGAAAAGGTCTGCACAAGATGGTGATAGTGGGCTTCCCATTGCTAGGCCTTCTAATTGTTGGTATATGGTGTTGTTAACCTTGAAGAAATTAGATTGAAGGCAGTGTCTAAACATCTGTGTGATGTCTAGAGGAAAGAGGTCTTGGATGATGTTTATTACCTCATCTACTGGAACATTGGTGAAAAGGGATACAACATCTAGGCTGGCTAGCATGTCAGTTGGTGCAATCTTAATGGCTTGGAGTTTATAGTCAATACATAGCAAGATAAAATTCACTCTGGAAGTAGAAAACAACAACCAACTACATTTTTTAGATATCTTGATAAAAAAACAACCTAACAGTGTCAAATTATCCATTTACAGAAAGCCCACAGATACTGGAAGATAGCTTCACTATACTTCAAACCATCACAAGTCACATAAACTGAGTATTATCCACATGTTGAAACATAGAGCCAAAAAGTTTATATCAGAAGAGGAGGATACACAGAATGAACTCTCACTAATAGCCAACACATTATCACAAAATGGATATCCTCAAAACATCATCAAAAAATATCTATACAGTGATACCTTTCATCAAGTCAATTTCTTATCAAATAGCAAGAATACTAAGAGCCCACAACATCAGAGTGGTCTTCAAACCAACCACCAACATCAGACAAGTTTTAGGATCTCCACAAGATAAAGTTACGTTCTACAAATGTCCAGGAGTATATTACATTCCCTGCTCCTGTGGTCTTGCCTACATCGGACAAACTTCACGAAGTTTAGAAATTAGACAAAAAGAACATGTTGGTGATGTAAACCACAACAGAAGCATCTCTTCCGGCTTAGCACATCATTTCTGCACATCTAACCACACGATAGATTGGCAAAACAGCTCCATGCCATATCTCGATGACGACTACAGGCATCGTGTATTTAAGGAAGCCACAATAGTACTAATAACCGGCGGAAACCTCAACAGAAATCAAGGTGTAATTCTAAACAGTTCGTGGAAAAACTTGATCCTCTCTCTCAATCAATCTGAACTACAGCTAGCCAGTAATCACATTACAAGTCTACAACAAACACGCATGCGTGATAATGAATAAGAACAATAAGTCATCTCTGTCACGCGAAACGTGTAACCATAGATACTGGTTTGGTTTACAACATTTTTTATGTTCCTTTTAATTTGCATTTACTAACTTTCATATCTCTGTAATGCCTTGAAAAAGCTAGACAGTTTGCTGGCGAAACTGGTAGGTTTGAATAAATGTTTTTATTGTAAAATACTGGTCTGTATTAATAAAATTGTATTTCTATTATAAAACGACCAAAAATTTATAATTTAAAAAGCCAAATTCTCCACTTTTTTGATTTTGGTTTGGTTATTGTTTCAGTTCAAAATAATTTTGGTTTACCAGACATGACAGAAATATCCAAGACCCCAGAAAGCCATTAGTTGAATGCTGCATGTTTTAACTGTCTCTATCATGTTTATTAATATTGTGAACAGTTGACATTCATAGTGTTTTATTGATTTTGTGTTGCTATAAAATGGACACATCTCTAAGAAAGCATTCAAAAATATGTACTCTTTCTGCACACATCCATGACTCAATAACAAATTGCTAATGAGTGTGATATTGGTTTGGATACTGTTAATGTGATTTTAAAAAGATTTAGGAAGACGGGTACCTTTTCTCCTGACAGAAAAGGAAAATGTGGGCAAAAGAAAACTACACCTACTCAAGATCATTTACTAGTTAGGAAAAGCAAAATGAATCCAAGATTTGTTAATGTAGACTTAAATAGAGATTTAGTAGCTAGTGGGATTAATGTTTGTGACATGACAATCCGTTGAAGATTGTTGGAAGCAGGAAGGAGTGCCCACAGACCAAAACAAGAAAGAACTATTGACGAAGGCTATGCAGGAAAAGAGGCTCCAATGGGCAAAAGTGTACAAAGATTGGACTGTTGAGAAGTGAAAGAAGGTCATATTCTCAGATGACAGCTATTTCTTTGTCCAAGAAGAGCAAGTGCCCTATGTTTCCAAATCAACAGCTGAGAAGACTTCTCCTACCCACCTTCAACAAACTTTTAAACACTCAGCAAAAAAGATGTTCTGGGGATTGTACACATATCCAGGATCACTTGCTTCTGTTGACGGTATGATGAAAAGTGACAAATACATAAAAATGTTGGAGAAAAGAGTGGTCTCCCAGATCCAGAAAGCCAAAGAAGTCATCTTCCAACAGGATCTTGCTCCATGCCACACTTCAAAAAAAAAGTGCGAGTTACTCAAAAATCACAACATCCAATTGTTTCAGTGTCCAGATAACTCTGCTAACATTAACCCAATAAAAACTCTGTGAGCCATAGTGAAAAAGAGACTTAGAAAATTAAATTGTTATACAAAGGATAACTTAATACAATTCGTTATAGAAGTATGGTTTCGAGATGCAAAAATAAGAAAATCTGTTCTGTCAGTAGAGTCCATGCCTAAACAAATTAATGAACTTACTAGGAAGAGATGAGAACAAAGCATTAGGTGAGGTTGGAGTTTAATTTTTTTTATTTCTTCTCTTGCAAAATTTATTATTATTATTTTTTTTTAAGTGAGTGTTTGGATTAATTTGTTCACTACTGTATATGTGTCAGACAGCAGTTTACAACAACACAAGATGAGATGTTGCTATAGAATATGGAATATGGGTGGTAATGAGTAGGCATTTTTATTTTATTTTAGTTTTGTCAAGTGCAAAGCAAGTGATCATTATGGAAAACTTCAACTATAATAACATAAACTGAGCAGATGAGGCAAAATACAGTACTAAGGGAACTGAATTTTTCGATTTTTTGAGAGACAACCATCTTAGCCAGCATGTGGATCAAATGTTTTGGATTTTGTCATAACATCAGAGGATCTGATTGTGACTGAAATGTCATATACTTGCACCCAGTTGGTGACAGTGACCATGTGATTCTCACTAAGAGGATAAAGAGGCATGTAAAAGTATAAGGGCAGAAGTAATTTATCATCATATTCCTGGCATATACCCTCAAAGTGTTGTACAAGATATTATGATAGTACTACACAAAAAACTTACATTATTATTATTATTCAAGACCCCATGGAGTCAAAGGCTCATCTAGGAGGTCCTTTTATCAAACACATAGCTCATCATACCATGCTTTAAACACACTCAAATTCTCTGCAGACACCACACTCTCAGGCGAGGCATTCCAATCAATCACAACTCTGCATGAAAAAAACCTGCTTCTCACATCCTCCTTATACAGCTTCCAGGGATGACCTCTGGTTCTCCCCTGATCTCTCACTATTTTCTGTAGAACCTCTTCAGCATTGATCCTATAACAAACCCTTAATAACTTGTCTCTATCATATCTCTTCCTCCTTCTGTCCACCAGACTTCTGCAAGTTGCATCTTCTCAGTCTTTCCTCATACTTGACATTCCAGAGGTCAGAAACTACCTTAGTCAGTCTCCTTTGGACCCGTCTCCAACATCTCTTCATCCTTCTGAAAACCAGGTGACCAAATCTGGGCACAATAGTCCATGTGTGGCTTAATCAAAGCCTTATACAATGAACAAGAATCTCCCTACTTCTACAAGTCAGTGTCCTCTGCATCATTCCCAGAAGCCTTTGTGTTATCTTCACAGTTTTGGCAATGTGTCCCCTAAATTTCAGATCCTTATCCATAATCACCCTCCAGATCTATTATTTCCTCCACCTCCAACAATATATCCTCACCAAGCATAAATTCTGCATCCCATTTTTGTTTTCCAAATTTTAAAACCTTACATTTTGCAACATTGAACTCGCATTCCCATTCCTGTGCCCAATCACTGAATTTATTCAAGTCTTCTTGTAAGGCCACACCATCTTCTCTACTCTTCATGGTTCGTCCCAACTTTGCATCATCTGCAAACAACTGAATATCTTCATTCAAATCTTCACCAATATCATTAATATACAAGTTAAACATCAATGGCCTTAAAACAGACCCCTCAGGCACACCACTAGTAACTTTCTTTTTCCTGGATATCTCCCCCATACACAACTTGCTGATACCTATCGGATAGCCAGTCTCCAATCCAGTGCACTAATCTAATATCCAACCCCATCTGTCTAGTTTGATTATCAACTTATCATGTGGTAATCTATCAAAAGCCTTTGTGAAATCTAAGTATATTATTGTGTATTCTTCTCCTCTATCCAAGGAAGCAGTCACCATATTGTAATAAGTAGATTACTAAAACATGACCCTTCCTTTAGCAAATCCATGCTGTCCATCAAAGATAATACCATTGTTATCAACCCAATTCTGTATCCTATAGTTTGATGCTTGAGTTCTATCACCTCTTTTATGAAGCGGCACAATCTTGCCCTCCTTAGGAACTTGACCAAGTGCAAGACTCATATTAAAAAAAAATATGTCAAGGCCGGCATCAACTCCCTGGCACATTCCTTCAGAATACATGGTGATATATTATCAAGTCCCACAACCTTATTTACATCTAGTTTGCTCGACTCCCCATTCACCTCTTCTCACTTCATCTCTCTTCCCCATCATCAACTGTTCTCAATCTCTCCATGAAGTGACATTCACAAGATTGAAAGACCTTTATGAATTGCTCATTAAGTATCTCCACCACACCTTCTGCAACAGCTGTCTTTATAACATTTTCTCCAATCAGTGTCATCCTTCCATAATCATTCTTTCTTTTGCTGGCTACATATCGAAAGAACTCCTTAGGATTCTTTTTGGCTTCATTAGCTAACTGCTGTTCATACCGCTCTTTAGCTACCCTCACCAACCAAGTCACCTGCCTTGCCTGGTCTTTGTAGTCCTCATGGAACTGTTATTTCCACTTCTCTTATGCTGCCTCCATAATGTTGCATGCTTAATCTCTTTATTCATCCATTTCACACCTACCTTAATTAACCTTCTTACCTTGGAATATATTTAGACATATCTACTAGATAGTTTTTGAAAATCCCCCAAGCTGCATTGATATCTTTTCTAGCTAACTCCACATTCCATGTTACACCTACAAGCTGACTCCTGAGCTCTTCATAATCCCCCTCCCCCTTGTAGTTACTAACTTCCCATCAACAATTTTCTTCCAAATCAATCTATTATCTGTTCAAATTAAGCATATGTGGTCATTTGAAAGTTAAGCATAAAAAACTTATTGTTTAATACTGACCATATACAAATATTTTAACATTCTTTGCCTACCAGTTTCGCTAGCAAACTGTTTAGCTTTTTCAAGGCGTTGACAGAAAAGTATAAAAAAATACTAGTAAATGCAAATTGAAAGGAAGAGTAAAAACATTGTAAAAACTCTAGTAGCTAAGGTTGCACGTTTGCGTGACAGAGACTGAATGGACTTATTGTTCTTAATCGTTATCACACATGCGTGTTTGTTGTAAACGCATAATGTGATTACTAGCTAGATGTAGTTCAAATGGATTTAGAGAGAGGATGAGGTTTTTCTATGAACTGTTAAGAATAGTACCCTAGTTTCTGTTGAGGTTTCCGCCAGTTTTTAATACTACTGCGGCTTCCTTGAATAAACGATGTCTATAAACGTCGTCTAAATATGGCATGGAGCTATTTTGCCACTCTCGTGTGGTTAGACGTACAGAAATGATGTGCTAAGCCAGAAGAAATACTTCTGTTGTGGTTTACATCACCAATGTGCTCTCTCTCTATCTGATCTCCAAACTCCGTGAAGTTTGTCCAAAGTAGGCGAGACCACAGGAGCAAGGAATATAATATACTCCTGGATATTTGTAGAATGGCACCTTGTCTTTTGGTGATCCTAAAAAATGTTTGATGCTGGTGGTTGGTTTGAAGATCACTCTGATGTTGTGGGCTTTTAGTATTCTGGCTATTTGATAAGAAATTGATTTGATGAAGGGAATCACTACAAGAAATGTGCTGGGAGTTTGGTTCTTCTTGTCTGGGTTTGTCACCGTATAGATATTTTTTGATGATGTTCGGAGGTTATCCATTTTGTGATAATGTTTTGGCTATTAGAGAGATTTCAGTCTGTGTATCCTCCTCTTCTGATATAAACAACCTTAGCTACTAGAGTGTTTACAATGTTTTTACTGTTCCTTTCAATTTGCATTTACTAGTATTTTTTATACTTTTCCGTCAACACCTTGAAAAAGCTAGACAGTTTGCTAACGAAACTGGTAGGCAAAGAATGTTAAAATATTTGTATATGGTCAGTATGAAACAATAAGTTTTTTATGCTCAATCTATTGTCTGTCAAGATTACAACATTATCAGATCTTATATTTCGGTCTTCTAGGGCACTTTTTACTGTATCCACCCATATCTTCGTTTTCCTCTCGATCTTTTTCTTGCCAATTTGGCAGAGAACACTTGTTTTGCTAATCTTTCCTCTCCCATTCTGTTTAAGTGACCATTCCACCTGAGATTAGATCTGCTAACACATTCCTGAATGCAAACAATGTCAAGTTCTTTCCTAATATCCTCTTTTTGATGTTGAATACGTCTTTCAATTCAGAATAGTACTAGGGGGGGGTATGGGACGAAAAGTTGAGTGTAACGAAATCATTCGATAAGGTTTGGCTTAATAATTTTTAAAGTATTAAAAATAGCCAAACCAAACTTATTTCATTTGATAGCTGAGGGAATAAAGATTCGTCAGTGATCTTCAGATAGCGCCCCGCAGGTGGCAGTGGGGGTTCCGCCTTGCGCGGAAACTTCCACCTAGTTTAACTTCACACTCTGTCATGGTACGATGCTAGTTTTAATGTCAATCAACAGCTCTCGTCGAGATCTATCGATTTATCACATAATTCTTAAATTTCAATACAGTGTTGGTGAAGAAAATGTGGATTGAAGTTGAAAAATTTTAGAAATTTCACGTCTCTGCCTATACTTGCTGATAAGCAAGCCAGAAATATGCCGAACACATACAATGGGAAAGAGCAGCTCGTCAGCTTTCCAATAATATCCCAATGTCTGGGTCGAAACAAATAAGGAAATATCGGGAGTGAAAGAAATTGGAAGCGGTGCAGCTGATGGCGGTAGTGCACGAACCTGGATGTAAATGACGTAAGCGACTATACCACCACTTCGGAAGATGGACTGAATGAAATGGATGTGGATTTCAGAAGATCGGTGACAATGGAAGAGTAGCAGAGGTTGGCGAGCCCGCTTGTGCCATACGATTCAGAAATCGCAAGGATACACTTTCGGCCGAGTCGTCTTTCAGTACGACAAGTCTCACCAAAATCAACTGGTGTAAGTTGTACTGAGCGGAGTGACTTCTATCGCGGGCTGTATTTGACTAACGAGAGAGGTGATTTTATCACAGTTACGGAAATTCAGCACCCGCTGTCAGGGAGATATGCGACGAATATGAGGGAATGAAGAGACACCAATTGCCGTGGTTGGATAAGTGAGTTGACAGTTTCTGTGGTCGACAGTCGTCAACTGCTGTGATCACAGAGGAGGTTCAGATATTAAACGTAGATGATCATAACAGCAAAAACTCATGGCGAGGAGTCTTACTTGTCTTGGCGATCAACGCACAGAGTGTGGTGGAGCATATCGAAACTGAGTCCATTATGAATAGATCTGACTACTTAGTCATCAGTGAAACCTGGATGGATGATGCCACACCTGTGAATGTATCTAGTTTTGAATTTAAAGCATGTAAGAATACAACCCTAGAAAGGAGATACAATCAAACGTCAACTTCGTTGTCATCATCCAAATCGCCGGTGGAGTCCCCATATACAGGAACTTCAACAGCTTCACCGATTGTTAACATATCATTACCATATATCTCCCACTGATGGTTCGAGATATATGCCTGGATGACGTAACGATCGACAGTGTATCTAAATTTGTCCTTGAAGCTGTGTACATTCATCCGACCGCTTCATCGTCAGCGATAGAATGTTGTATCTATCAGTTCTTGCTGCAGTACTCGAAAAGCATAAAGAAATAATCGCTAGTATCGAGCCAGACCTGCATACGCCCATCATCATCACCAATGACTTCAATGTTGATGTGTCACAAAACCGATCACTGCAGGACTTTATGGAACGAGAATTTAATTTCACTTACATTCAGACCACAGCTACCACGCTAGGTAATACTTGTAATGATTTGACTTTCGCCAGAAACTTGGATGTATCTTGTCTGCCATTTGTATCTCACTTCTCTTACCAGAGACCTATGACAAATAAAATTATAATCGATTATTAAACTTGTTTTCATTTATTTACACTTCCCAACACATATATAATCCGCTGGCATGATGTATTCACATAAAACCCCTCTGACTGTGCTCCGACACACACCCGATTTTTTTAATATCATATTACCATTGGTGCTATCTGTTCATGCCCCTAATCTTTCTCGTGACTCTAAATCTGTGGTCTTTGGTCAAGTGTTTTATTTCTAACCCAGCTCTCAAATCAAGAAGCTAAAATTGGTTTCAACATTGTCTTGTACATAGCTAATTTAGTGTTTTGACTAATTTCATATAAATTTATTCAGTTGACTTCCTAAAATACCAGCTTTGTTGATTCTGTTGTCTATTTTCATATTTAATTTAACCATTTTTGCTAAAAACTGTGCCTAAGTAGCTGAAATGTTTTACTACTTTTGTAGGTTCTCCATTCTCAATGTTTCTGCCTATATTCATTGTCGTTGTCTTGTTACTGCTGATTTCCATACCAAAGTTATTACAACAGTTATTCAATTTAGTCAGGGAATCTTGCAGACTTGATACAGGATTTATTTAAAAGTATAACATTGTCTGCAGAAAGTAAAAAGCTAATATTAAATCTCTCATTTTGATATCAGGTTTAATACCACTTTCCTTCATAATGTGATCCATATAGATAATGTACATCCTTGTCTGACACCAGATCAAACAATCTTCCTCTACTTCCTTCAATTCTAACTCCTGACTTACACCTCAAATAAATCAAATAATAATAATAATTATTATTATTATTTTTACACCCCAAGACCTCATGGAGTCAAAAACTCATCTGGGAGTCCTTTTATCATACCGTGTTTTAAACACATTGAAACTCTTTGCAGACACCACCTTCTCAGGCAAGGCATTCCAATCATTCACAACTCTGCACGAAAAAAACCTGCCTCTCACTCCCCTACTCACACCCTCTTTATACAGTTTCCAGGAATGACCTCTGGGTTTCCCCTGTAAAATTTCTCCAACATTGATCCTATAACAACCCCCCTTACCAACTTGTATGTCTCTATCATATCTCCCCTCTTACCCCCGTCCACCAGAATCTGCAAATTACATCTTCTCAGTCTTTCCTCATACTTGACATTCCAGAGGTCAGAAACTACCTTAGTCAGTCTCCTTTGGACCCCTTTCCAACATCTCTTCATCCTTCTGAAAACCCGGTGACCAAATCTGGGCACAATAGTCCATGTGTGGCCTAATCAAAGCCTTATACAACGGAACAAGAATCTTCCTACTTCTACACGTCAGTGTCCTCCGCATCATTCCCAGAAGCCTTTGTGTTGTCTTCACAATTTTGGCAATGTGTCCCCTAAATTTTAGATCCTTATCTACTATCACCCCCCCAGATCTCTTATTTCCTCTACCTCCAACAATATATTCTCACCAAGCATAAATTATGCATCCCATCTTTGTTTTCCAAATTTTAAAACCTTACATTTTGCAACATTGAACTCACATCCCCATTTCCGTGCCCAATCACTCAATCTATTCAAGTCTTCCTGTAAGGCCACAACATCTTCACTACACTTCATGGTTCGTCCCAATTTTGCATCATCTGCAAACAACTGAATATCTCCATCCAAATCTTCACCTATATCATTAATATACAAGTTAAACTGTATTGGATCTAAAACAGACCCCTGAGGCACTCCACTAGTGACTTTCCTTTTCCTGGATATCGCACCCCATACACAACTTGTTGATACCTATCAGATAGCCAGTCTCCAATCCAATGCACCAATCTAATATCCAACCCCATCTGCTCTAGTTTGACTGTCAACCTATCATGAGGTACTCTATCAAAAGCCTTTGCAAAATCCAAGTATATTACTGTGTATCCTTTTCCTCGGTCCAAGGAAGCACACTTTATTGTAATAAGTAAGTAGATTACTTAAACATGACCTCCCTTTAGCAAATTCATGCTGTCCATCAAAGATAATACCATTGTTATCAATCCAACTCTAGATCCTAGTTCTCACAAGCTTCTCCAACAACTTAACCACAACACCTGACACACAGATAGGCCTGTAGTTTGATGCTTGAGTTCGATCACCTTTATGAAGTGGCACAATCTTGCCCACCAATCCGCCAATTGGTGGATGATTTGACACCTCATTTATAATTACATCCTCTGATAGATGACCAAATTCAATACCCTCAATCCCCGTGTGCCCTCTGTTACATACTGTCTGAGGTAGTTATCCCTCAAAAACTCAAGAAACTCATTTTCTTTACTTCCAGTTGCTATCTCATCATTCCAGTCTATATTGCCATAATTAAGATCACCCTTTTCTTATTTACTTGGCTAATTTGATTGTACATTTCATTATCACCACCATCCGTATTACCTGGTCTATAACAACATCCCACCAAGTATTTGATTCCATTCACCTCTATCTCACACCATACTGCCTCAAAACCACTGGCACTATTTCCCTCTTGCATCTCTACTTTATATGGACATAACTCTTTCTCTATCATGAATAGCACTCCCCCTCCCTTTTTACCCCTTCTGTCCTCACAAAACATATCATACCTTTCCATCTCTATTTCCGTCAGGATGTCATCCTCTTCCAACCATGTCTCACTTATTCCGACAATTTTTGGGTGAACAGACGCAATTAGTGCAACCATTTCATCTGCCTTGTTTCTTATACTTCTAGCATTTGTATACAAAAACAACAGCTCATTTCTGGATCTACAGCTAGTTCCACTGATACCACTCACTCGATGTGATCTCTCCATGCTCAACTGGGGCCATTTCCCTTTCTGCTTCTTCATTTTAAAACCCTTTTCAATTCCAACTGTTTCCTCTTGATCCCTGGTCATCCCATTCCTTTCCTGCCTACACATGCTCACCTCTTGGAGCATCCACCTTTCTCATGCTGTCCACCCTGAGCCTCCCCGTTTCCCTGCTCCTCTTGCACACCCATTCTCTCATTTTCTATACTTATACTACTCACTTTCCCATTCATAACCACCTCTTCAATCTCTCCTGTCTTACTCTCCTGCTCTTCCATATCACTTCCCACTCGAATAAAGTATTGTTTGATATAATGCCCCATTGACACCATATAACTGTAGGGTTTTTAATACTTTTCTCTTGGCACATTGTCATATGCCTTTTGCAGGTCTACAAAAATTAAATGCAGATCTTTGTTATATTCCCACGATTTACCAGCTATTTGTTGTAAAGTGAAAATATGATCCTGACATCCTCTGTTTGGATCTAAACATTTGAATCGCTTCTTCTTCGCCAAGTTTCCCTTCCACAATCCTTCTCAACTGTTTCTCAAGTATACTTGCATAAATCTTTATTATTACGGGCAACTCCAGGGAGTCATTAGACTCATCGAGGGAGGCCCCAAATCATATTCATCACAACTATCTGACATTCATACAGTATCTATCATACCTCGCCTTAGACTCATTCACTGTCACAGCATCCACTACAGACTCAGGGAGCGCATTCCACTCATTCACTACTCTAAAACTAAAGAACCCAGCTCTAACACCTTTACTAACCACACTTTTGCCCAGTTTCCATGGATGTCCCTTAGTCCTCCTATCTTACCAGGAACACTCAGTAAGGAAATACCTCTATAATTCTCACATTCAGTTTTATTTCCCTTTCCAATTATCTGGAATTTGTCCCTCTGAACGATGCAATGCAGCCACTGCAAAACTTTTATCCTCCATACTTCAGCATTTCTGATTAAATATCATCTACTTCGGCTGCATTCCCACATTTTAGGCTTTTGATAGTCTACTCCAAATACAGATATGTATTCCTGATTGCATGCCTGTTGAGTGTTTTTTACCACTGTGCTGTCACTGCTTGTTTCATTTAGCAATTTTTTGAATAAATTGTTCCGTACATCAAGGATATCTTTTTTCTCCAGTTTTCACATCAAATTTATGATCTCTCATTTCTTTTTCAGCACTCTTTCCTCCATTTCTGAGCTTTTTCAACAGCCTCGAGAATATTCTACCACTTTGTTGATACTCTTTTCTATGTTCTTACCCAAGTCTTCCCATGAGTTTTGTTTAGATAGTTTTACACAGTGTTTTACTTTCTTACAGTTGTTTCTGTATTCTCTAAGAGTAGAAACTGACTTATTTGCCAGGAACTTTTGATATGCTTTCTTCCTTCACTGCCTCTCTAACTTTCTATGTCCATTATGAAGTTCTGATTTTTCTATCATCGCAGACAACCTCGCCACTTGCTTTTCTGGCTGAATCAACCAATGTTTTCTTCAGGGCTTGCCACTGAATCTCCATAGTTTGTTTCCTGTTCTCAAACTCTTTCATTTTTTCTTGAATCATGTTTGTGTATTTTAGTCTACAGTTCACATCTGAAAGCTGTTCAACTTTTATTCGCTTTAAAACTTTCTTACATGTTCTTTTCAATACGAAATTCAGTATTATCCTGCTCAAGACTAAATGGTGATCACTTTCAAATTCTCTGTACACTCTAGTGTCCTGTACCAGGAAGAAAACATCACCATCAACAATAACATAGTCAATGAGACTTTTCTTATTCCTTGCCTCTTCTCTCCATGTGAATTTTGTGCACATTTTTATGTTGGAACATTGAGTTAGTAATAACCAGTCCATGTCCTGATCAGAAATCCAACAGGTATTTGCCATTATTATTAGCTTTGCTCTTTTCTCCAAATTTTCCCAAAATATTTCTGTATGTCTGACAATCATTTCCCACTCTGCTATTTAGATCCCCAACAAGAACCAACTTTTCCTTTTTCATTGTGTCAGTTGCTTTCTCTTAAGGCTCAAAAAATTTAATATTACGTGATACCTCCAGAGAGTCATCGAGGGAGGACACCTACTCTACAACTCTCTGTCTCCATCAATCCACCAACTACAACTAACTGCAATTACACCAATGCCATCTACCAGCTATCACCACCACTAGTGTTTCCACAGACAATCACAAACATCCATGCCCACTGCGGGATTCGAACCCGCAGCCTCTTGGCTGGAGAGCAGATATGCTAACTGCACGGCCAACCAGGCTGGCTTAGGTGAATATTTTGTGGGAGCATAAGCAGAAACAAATGTCATTGTCCAGTTCCCGATTCTGATATTTTCGCACATCACGCTAGTTGATAATTTCCTGCCATTCAAGAAAATGAGCCTCATATTTAGTGTTGAACACTATAGCTATACCTTCTTTTCCCTGATTGTTATTGCCTGGATATAACATTTTGTATTTATTGCTTAGGAATATCTCACCAGTTTTTGCCTTTTTTGTTTTGGTCACCCATATTATGTTGATCTGGTACTTATCCAATTCTTCTTCTATTTGCAATTCAGGCTTCTCATATTGATATTACCGATCTTGAGCTCTGGTGATATTGAGTCGGGATTTGTTCCAGTAGCTGACTTTTCGCTGTTCACCCTGCTTCCCTGGCAAAAACAACGGCCTTGTCTAACCAGGCAAAGCCCCATGCCGGAATGAAATTCTGTCATGTTGTACAGTCATTTTACATTGTGGTTTAAGCCAATAAGAATACAATTTGGTCAACTAAATCCGAAATTTCCAGCCCATCCTCATTCATTCAGTATCCAGTTAGATACCTGACAGGGTGCATCATGAGAAGGTGAAGATAGGACATTAAGTCAGAAGCCCTCGTCAGTTCTCCACATTCCTTTAAAGGCTATGTTGAGTTCTCCTCTCAGTTATACACAATCATAGACTTAGAAACCAGCTTGCAGCAGCTCAATGGATGAAAGAATTTGAAGGAAGCGAGATTAGTAGTGCATGGGATATGTTTAAGAAAAAATTGTTGACAGCAGAGGAAGATTGTATATGTCGAGTGAAGAAGGTCAGGTGTTTTGGAGACAAATGCATGATAAGAGGAATTGCAACTGAAAAAGAAATTATGAAAGACATATAAATATATAAATACAATCCACAGCTCTTCATAATAATGTAAACAAGTTCCTTCTTGCCCATCCATGGTACTAATATACTATAGGTTGATCAACCTCTAGTGGATGAGTTCTCCATAAAAAAATGAAATAAAATAGGTGGAGAACAATTGCACAAGAATTGAATGGTCTCAAGCTAGGTAAGTGGCTATTACTGTGAGGAAAGAATAAAAAATGAGACTAGACTGGTGCTGTAATCCAAGGAGAAAAAAAAACCCAAGATTGTTTTTTGCTATATGACAAGTGGGAGGAAAAATGATTGTGAACAGATTACCTTGTGATGGATGAAGATGGTGCTTTTGTGACTAATGCAGAGAACTTAGTTGAACTATTTAATCACTGCATTACAATGTTAGTACAGCAGGCTTTATTCCGAGAGGAATAAGAAGTGGTGAAGTGTTAGAGGTGAATGAAGAGGATGTATTCTGAATACTGAGCCTGTATGTAATTTCACTGTGTTTTAAAGGCATATGCTGTAGAACTGACTGTGCCATTAATTTAACTGTTTAATGAAAGTCTTGCAACAGGAAAGGTGCCTAGAAAATGAATGAGGATAAGAAAGTGTCCTTAAATAGAGATGGTGGAAGAATAGAAGTATGAAACTAGGCCCCATTTCTTTTTCTTCTGTGGTTAAGATTTTGGAAAAATTGTAAATTAAAGATGCCAAGAAATTATATTCTTTGTTTTCCAAGAAAAGCAAACAAAGTTTGCACCTCAAGTAATTTCATGACTGGGCAACTCGTATATAGAGGCTGATGACTTCACATCACTTGCCTTAGTATCCCATAATGCAAAGCACATATCCTTGTATAATGCTGTGCATTATGGGAAGGATCACTACCCAGACTGGCTTCGACCTTCATCGAGGTCTCATCATTCGAGCCAGACCCAGCAAGTGATACCAAAGTTGAAGTAATGCAGAAGTCATATTTCCATATACAAGTAGCCAAAAGATCACACCTTATTATTAAAATACTCTGGATTAGTGATAGATGTTGGAAGTTTTTCCACTTGGTTATACTATAAATTAAAGATACCAACAAATTATATTCTTGGTGTAATCCTTTATCCAATTGTAAGCAAACAAAGTTTTTGCCTGAAGTAAAGGACTGAGCAACTTGTATATAGTGGCTGATGACTTCACATCACTTTCCTTAGTATCCCATAATGCAAAGCACATATCCTTACGGACATGTATAATGTTACACAGAACTGGGCAGATGACTGCAATATTATTTACGCAGGAAAACATCAATTTCTTAAAGGACACTTGTTTTAGTAATCTGGTTATTATTTACAGTACAGTAACAAGAGCAGTAGATAACGAAATACACTGCCTTTTTGATTATGCAAATACATTTGACAGGTGCCACATGAAAAGTTGTTTTTTAAGTTGCAACATATGGGTTTGGATATCAGCTTAGTGGATTGGATTGGTAACTGGCATTCTGACAGATATCAGAGTGTTGTATATGAGAGACCAGTATCAGGAATTACAGTAGTAAGATAACAAGTGGATTCCACAGAATTCAATACTAGGACATGACTGTTCAATCTTTATGTGAATGATATTGTCACAGGACTAGGGAAATATTCAGCTTGGGAGGGTTATTAGCAATAGTGCTGGTGTTTTGGCTCATCAAGAGGATTGGAATAAGCTGGAAAAATTAATGGAGATTCCAGTTTAATGCAATTAAGTGTAACCTTTTGAAATTTGGGATCTGCAAATTCATGGAGCTATAATGGAAGAAACAGGAGGCAAGGGAGTCCAGAGGTCATGAAGACTTCTCAGAGAATTGCTGCAGTATTAAGGAGGACATTGACAAGAGATGAAAGGGTGGTGGCCCCACTCTATAAAGCTTTGATCAGACCACATCTGGATTTCTGTGCTCAGACATGGTCACCAGGATATGAAATGGAATGAAGTAACTTTGGTGAGGAGTATGGAATCAGATAACAGAAATAATAATGAATAGAATGTTGATTATAATGATAGACTGAGGATATGCATACTGCAGAGTTTGGTGGGTAGAAGACAGAAAGGGGGGGGGGTAACTGATTGAGACATTTAAGCTGTTGAAGGGTTATCGGATTAACACTGGAGAGAATTTTCATATGGTAGAATGAGGGGAAGGAACAAGGAAGTTGTAAAAGAAAGTAGTGAGTAAAATGTGAAATAGTTTTTTTTCATGGAAAGTCATGTAATGCATTGCCTGAAAAGGTGGTGAAAGTGCAATTGGTGTGAGTTGAAGGAGTGGCACAAAACTGTTGACCTCCCACAATGAGTCATGTGTCTCCATGGCAGTCAAGAAAATGATGATGATGATGATGGCTTACTCCTTGTCTTGATAGCCATTAGGATTACTTGTTTTTCAACTGGATCGGTCTTTCTTTTTTAAGTCTATAAAATGTAAGTGTAGGTCCTATCTCTGCATTTTTCTCTTATTTGATTCAGCGTTTACATATGGTGATTGTGCTAAGCCATTTTTAAATCCAACTTTTTTATTAAACTGAGTCTCATTCAATAATCTAGTGATTAAATTCTTCCGATTACATAAGCTGAATGTACGTATTCTAATTATTTATCTGTATTGCAATTTTTGCTTTCTTGAAAGTAGTTTTATTCCTGATTAGGTTACTTTTGTAACATTAGTTTAAAAAAAAAAATTACTTCTGAAAATGCCTTCATTGCTTAACACAACGTATCAAGGATGAGATTCTGTCCTCCTGCATTGAATTAAAAGGAAAAAAAATTCAACTATTTTGCAGTGAAGCATGCTTAAATCTTAGTCTATGTCATTTGTGAAGCAAATTTTTAAGTGTTATTAAGCTGTATTCCAAGCAGCTCAGGAATGCTTTGCCACTGGAGCATTTGCCAAGGGTGATAAAAGCCTAAATATGCTGCTGTGTATTCAACACTCAGATCATCTAATCTAGCAGTAAAAAGTGATTCGGAATTAGTAGTAATCTCAGTCATGGTGTGTGTGTGTTGTTTTAATGGCTGAAGAGAATGGAAGGTGGGGTAGTGGTTGACATTTTGCTGGTTTAAATTTTTCAGTCGGTAAACAGGAAATGCAAAAAGCTGTTCGACAGATAAAAAGCAAGAAAAAAAAAAAATTGAGCCTACAAATGATTAAGTTGTGATTAACAACGTATTTAACTGTGAGCATGATGACAAGGCATACTGGAATTTCGCAAGGAGAAAAAAATACACGTTTCAATAAATGTTATTTGAAACCAACATGTTTTTCATATATATTTAAAGTAATTATTTTCTGTGAAAGCATTTGAAAATATCACAAAAAATTTCTGCAATATTTTCAACAAAATAAAAGAAGCTGAATAAAATACCTTGTTCGTTGCACTGATTGAAAGAATAAATAATAATCATGATAATAAAAGATCGCAATTATTGCCAATAATAATAAATAAACGTATTGCTAAGATTTATCTCATATTTCGAAATAGGTGAAGTTTATTTTATTTTCACATGGGAAATTGTATCTATTGTGAACAAACAAAATAAATTGTGGAGCAGAATAATTTTATCCTTGAAATATAGTAAGATCTAGTTTGTATATTTGATGCCCTTTGGAGATTAATGGTTAGACATACATATATACAGGGTGTTCGGGATAAATTTGACATATTTATAATTAATTATATTTTTCCGTAAGTTACATGTATTAACACACACTTCTCTTCATTTAAAAGTTTGGACCCTTCTTCATTCATATACAAGATGTCAGAAAGGATGGATAGCTGGAACCCACCTGAATCATGGAAGAGAATAACTTGTATCATGATGATTCGTGCCCGCCATCAAAATAAGGATATTACGACTGCTGCCCAATGCTCCCTGAATACAGTAAAAACAATCAGGCATGAACTAGAGACTTGCAATGGTGACTACGAGGATGTAGCAAGAAGAAAGATCCCTAGCAGACGATCTGATTGCGTTCGTACAGCAGAATTCCTCGCAAATCTGCAGGAACAGGTGTTGAAGAACCCTGGCATTGGAATTCGGGCTTTGTTCGTGGAGTTGCTAACTGTAGTCAAGCCCTGGATAACAAGGGTAGCCAATGGTAGGCCGTATGTATGGCAGCAGGATTCGGCCCCTTGCCACACCTCTGGGAAAAGTCAAAAATGGTTGTCTGAAAATTTCTACGACTTCACCAGTCCAAATGTTTGGCCTCCAAACTCCCCAGACCTTAACCCCATGGATTATTTTGTATGGGGCGCAGTTGAAAAAGACACCAATCGCACTTCCAGTAATACAAAAGCCCAGTTAATGGATAAAATTAAAACAGTTTTTGCGGCCCTTCCCAGGGAGACTGTAGCATCAGCTTGTTCGAGGTTCCGAAGCAGAATTGAAGCTGTGATCGATGCTAATGGTGGTTATTTTGAGTAAATCTTGTTGATAGTATTGTAATTAACTCTGCCTGTAATGTTTTTTTGTCAATTCATTAAATTTAATAGATACAAAGAAGATTTTCTTTTTCCTTACGAAACTGTCAAATTTATCCCGAACACCCTGTATATATATGGGGGGGGGCTCACTGGACATGTTTCACAGAATCATTGTATGTTTTAAGACTTCAGATAGGCAGTAGTACTGTTGTCTGTTTTCATAGGAAACATTGACATATCTCAAGGCACTGATTAGAAAGTAGTATACCAGTATATATAAGGCATAGAATTTTCTCTACAACATAGTAATGTTCCACTTCCAATTTCTGGTTCTTTAAAAGTAATAGGGGAATGCCATCAAAATTTTCTTCCCACCTATGAAGAAAGGAAGAAAATGGGTAATATTAAATATTCAGCAGAAAATCAAAATTATTAAAAAAGATCAGAGGGGGAGTGCTGAGATCTCACATTTCAATACTGTTGTAGATATTTTAGCGAGAAAGGAAAGTCTTTAAGTTTATTTCTTTACTTTTTCATGGAATCTTCTAAGATGCAGGGATCATTCATGAAGAGGTGTGTTAATTGTATCAGCAGCAAAGATTCCTAATTAGTCTAATTAGGAATATAAGGTGACTAATTAGAGAAAAGGCAAAATACATCCATGAGAATATGAACATGCGTATAAAGTTTAAAGTGCTTAATGGTTAAAGTGTATAATGAGAGATGTTTTTACACGTTCAAGTAGTATCATGGAATCAGGCACATAGCAATTCATGGAGAAGACTGTAAAAGCTTTCTAAGAAATTGATCATGATAACAAATGTATAATGCTGATGAGATCAGCTTGTTTTTGTGGATGTTGTCCACATTCAGGTGGGAGATGAATTTTGTTGCCCAGTTTGAGAACACTGCCTCACATATTGCAGGCCTGAAGTGGCTTGAAGAACTTGAATGTTTGGCTTTTAGAGCAGGGTATCTAGACTATATAGAAGATAAATTAAAACTGCAAAAAAAAAAAAATTCTCAGTTCATCCATGTTACAAAATGTACTATAGGTTGCAAATAACCTTTCATATTTGGGAGCAACATGAAAAAGAAAAAAAAAACATCAATTATGCCACATGATAGCAAACACAACTCAGCTGGATATAGACAAAGTAAAGAGCAGGTTGCTATTTTGTGTTGTGCCAATGCTGCTGGAACTTGCAGATGGAAACCCATTGCAATTTCCAAAAGCTGTCATGTGAGTACTTCCTGGAGAAGTACTCATCTGTTTCATCCTTCATGATGAAATAGATATTTCATATCTATTTCATCATATAATAAATAGATGGAGAAGTACTCATCTATTTCATCTGTCATGATGAAATAGAAATAATGAGACATAACAAAAAAAACTTGGACTTCTAACAACCATGCCTGTAGTCTTATTATTAGATAATAGTCTAGCACATCCAAAAATATGAAACTCTAGCCAGTAGAAATATTTCTGCCACCGAATTGTAATGCCATTATTCAACCAATGGATCGAGGAATAATCAGAAGCTTGAAATATTTGTACAAAAAATAATTATTTAAGAAACCTTGTCAATTTTGAAGGGACGCTCCAAGAATTTCATGTAAATACAATAAAGATAGCAATAGGGAGCTCGTAGGAGAGCATAACAGTCTCCACACTAAAGTATGCCTGGAACAGAATTTGATCCACATTGATAATGTTTGATTCAGAAAACGATAAATTTGAGGGTTTTAAAGAAGGATTTTTGAAAAACATACATGATTTAGTTGCTTATATTAAGAAGGTAAGTGTTGCAGAGATGCTGTTGGATTTCTTGGACAATATTCCCATATTGTCCAAGAAATAAATAACTGAACACAAAATGACAACATTGCTCCCCCCCACTCCCCAGTGCACAAACTCTTACTGGTGAACAGTTTGCAAATAACACTATTCCACTACCAGCAAGCTCAAAAGGGAATGCAAAGATGACTAGAATGACGATGCCAAAAACAAAACTTGAGGAGCAGCACAAAACTATTAGAAAAAATTCATAATAACTAATTCCTTAAGTCGATGACCCTACTAAAGTTACATTCTGATTTCGTGTGGTATCCTTGATAGGATACCACACGAAATCAGGTCATAACTGAGATACTACCTGGTTTCTTTAAGCCAAATTATTGCCCATAATTGAATGACAATTTTGATTAGATCAAGCTGAATACCCGTATGCCCTCCACAGACATAGTAAGAAAATATTATGTCCTGGTTTCTGAATTTCTACATTATTCCTCCAATTTAATTCTTATTCTTATTATTCCTATTCCTTAGTATCCATAGATTTGTCATGGAAGGTTAGTTCTTCTTGCACCACATCATTGTAAATCTATTTACATAGAAACCTTTATGTAAATGTATGTAGCCACTTATGTGTATGAAAAATACTTCGTCACCACATGTTCTAAGCAACTATTTAAGAATGCAGTTGTTCAGTAATCAATAGCGTTGATATTAATGGGAAAAACAAAGGATCTTTCAGAGGTTGATAAAAGACTTATTGTGGGTGCCCATCTGGCTGGAGCCATGATTTTGAAAACAGCAGTGCTGACTGGTTTCTCAAAAGATGAGATATCTCAAGTGTTTAATCACTGGACAAATAACCTATATTGCTTGTCTGGGAGGCATAACTGAGGTCCTAAGATAGTCTCTCAGGAACGAAATTGGCATGTCTGAGAAAGCTTGTACGGACAAACAGAACTTTGTACAGCAATTGACCAAAGCATTTAATGAAGGCTGTTAAAGACCTACATCTTACCAAACTATGCACAGGAAATGTAAGAGGACGGGTGCTGTCATTTGTTATTAAATAAAAGTTATGTTATTAATGTTATTAATTTAATACATGTTATTAAATAAAAGTTTCTAATTTAGTGGCCGATATGTGTAGGAATGCCATTAGTGCTATGATTTGGAAACCTCTCACCTCTCTTCAGTAAATAGCTATCAACAGCTTAAACTGCAATCATATTCTTTGCATTCATACATCTACATGAAAAATGACACTTCAAAATTGGTGGATTTCAGGAAATTGAATTTAAATTATTAAGGTACCTGAGGCAAATAAGGCCCACCTTATTTAAAATTTGAATAAGTTAGACAATTGTTTAGATTAATTGAAACAACAGTGTTCATATTAAAGTTTGTATTATCACTAATTAAAAAAAAACACAAGAACAATTCTTGCAGTAATTTATATTTTAACCAAGTCTTTAAAAAACACCTTGTGTGGGCCTTATTAAACCACAGTAGTTTAATAAAGCCCTTGAACAAAATTAAATATTTAAAAAAGAATATAACAATTATTTTTAATTTTAATCATAATTATTAGCTTAAGAACACTCATAAGGGCATACAAATATGGCACATTTTTCTTTGGTGAGACCAACACACTCTTCATGATACCATTTAAAGACACCATGTGCATTACCTCATATCAGCAACTTTTTCTTCTCTGCATCCATGGCAATACCACCCCTCTTTTGAAACACTGTATGTTCCTTTATTTTATTTTTATTTTTATTTTTTTTTTTGGTTCTTCCTGTTTTTTAGTGGCAGCCTTCTCTTCCTTACTATCCTTTTCTTTGCAAAGATCTTTGGTCACTCTCTGGCCCTTATAATTTAATGCTTTTCTTTGTGGTGTTGCCTTTACAATTGCATCATTTGACATTGGCATTATTAACTCCTGAAATGATGACTTCAAAGAGTTCTTTGTTTTTAGATTTGCCAATGGAATCTCATCATCGGAGTTATCTGAATCACAAAATAAAGGATTAGGACATGTTCTTACAGCTCGAGCAGGATTCAAAAATTGAGCTTTACTTTTAGAAATTGTTGGGTTTTCTCTTTAAAAATAACTTCAACCAATCTTTTCCTGCAAGGCTAATTTCTTTATTGAAGTTATTCCTAATTTCACTTTGTCCACAAAATATAAAAGTTGCCTGTGCATATAACTTTTGGAGTTAAAGGGATGCCAATTGAAGCAAACTTTACTATTCTTTCTACCAAGTTCTCTTGTTAGCATAGTATTTCTTCCTAATCTTTTTGTCGTCTTCTCTGTCTTTAAATGGTTCCTCAATGTTCTTCTAGGTACTCCATAGTGTTCTGATCCTGCACATTGTAATAGTTGTCCTCTTTGCACAGCTTTCAGAGCTGCTTCTAGTCTTTCATCAGTCCAAAGATCCTGTTTCTTCTTAACTTCTGACATTTTCAGAGGCCTTTAGCAATAAAATAACTATTATGAGCAATCACCAAAAAATAAAATCATAAATTGTAGTAGTTTAATAGGCCCATCAACAAATTTACTGGGCCTTATTAACCGCCGTGAACTAGATTAGATCACATCTATTTTCACGTAAAATATGAATTCAAATCAATTAAAACATTTTTTATCAAAAAACTGAATGTTGAAAGAACAATTTAAATATAAAAACAATGCGAAAAGAACAATATTTTTAATTAAAACTTAAAAATTATTGCAGCATAATATTATTAAACGGGAAGACACAACCACCTTCCACAAAAGTCTAGGTCAAACTGACCCAATACAGTCGTTAGACAATAAGGTGCCACTGATTTGCCATTGCTTATTGTGTCCTCTGTGTGTGTGTGTAAGAAACCAAACCGTGCAACTTACCGTAAATGTGATTTTTTTTTTTTAAACGGGCTTTATTAGACACTGGGCCTTATTTTGCCTCAGGTACCTTACCACTAAATTCAGCCTATGAAACACAGCTGTTTTTTTTTTTTTTTTTTTTTTTTTTTTTTATGACAGATTTCACATATTGACTATGCATATGGGAGTGACCACTAGTAAGGAAACATTGTATAAATTTTTTGGCTTGCACCATTGTTCTTTTAAAAAGGTGCCATAATTCTAAATTTGTCATGTTTTTTTATCTAAATTATGATGGATCACATGGATTCATTCACATCCTACCATTCCAGAGGAATCCACAGTTATTTCAACTGCATGTAAAAAAAAATTATACTTCTTTTCCTATAATCATCACTGCAGATAACTTTGGGTGGTTCTGATCCTGTGGTGTATCCATTGGCATGTAGATAAACTTATATGTTGGTTACACATGACTTTAAATTTTTCAAGAAATGACAACATACCAGAATCCAGTTCACCATGGAAAAAGAAAACAACAGCATCATCATCATCTTCCTTATACCCCTCTTTTACCTTGCGGTGTCGAGGGTCCATTGATCATCGGACCTCACTCCGTTTACAGGATAAGGTGGTCAGCCTTATGCCCCTAGTGTTGAGTTCTCTAGGGCAGTTTGCCTGCTTTGTGGGATGAAAAACCCCAGAATAAACTGGGGAAAAAACCCTGCTGTCCACGCCCAAGACTGGCTAACTTGGCTATGGCTGAGGAGGATCCTTCAGCTCCTCACGTCACCGACAGGAATCGAACCTAGGACACTCCTTCCCCAGGCATATGGTTGCAAAGCGCATAGCCACTAGGCTAACCGCACGGACCTAAAAACAACAGCAGTCTCCTTTTTCTAGACACTCTGGTTACATGCCAGCCTAATGGATCCCTGGCTTTCTCTGTTTACAGAAAACATACAGGTAGATACATTCACCAACAGTCACCCTCCTCCCTCACAATTTGGGATTATAAAAACTCTATATAAGAGGGCAAAATTAATCTGTTCAGACAACATTGCCCTAATTACTGAACTTAACCATATCCTTAAGACCTTCTTAGCCAATGGCTACAAACCCCAGAAAATATTAAAACCAGTTAACCATACTCCCCCCTTTTTAAGATTACACTAAATCTATCACCATTCCGTATATCCAGAGCACGTCTGAATAGCTCACAAAAATCCTAAAAAAATATGACCTGAATATGACAAACCACATAAGAAACTGGCATCCCTTATCCCCCTTCACCAAAGACCAGCCACTTTCCCTATATCTACCTGGAGTATACCAGGTCACCAGGTCCCTTGCAGCTGTAAACTGTCCTACTACAGCTAATATCAGGATTTCCGAACACAAAGACTACATCCAGTTTCACCAATACAGCCATTCGGGACTTGGGGACCATGCACTAGATACCCACCACAGAATACGCTGGAAGAAAGCCAATTTGCTACACAGTAGCAAATATAAATATGAAAGATTCTTGGAATAAGCCTCAGCTCTAAAAAAACTTCACAAATCTTAACAAATTAGGGTGCATGAAACTGCCCTAAATTTCGGAAGCTTGCATCCTTAGAACATCAACCCAACAGCCAAGAGAACCCGATTTAGCCTGCTATGGGGCACCTTTAGGACTCTAGGACCAACGCCATTTGTCTTCTTCAGCCTCATTTGCTCATTGTTAGTGCCTGTGTGCACATATCATAGTTTTATGTTCCCAGAAGATGGCAATGTAACATTGCCGAAATATAGGAAGGTATTGATTAAAGTTTTTTAATTAATATTTTAGTATATGTTGTCATTTCCTGAAAATTTCAGTCATCCATTGGCATGCTTTTAAGTGACATACCTAAAACTCAGCCATTTTTGAATTGTGTCATTTTTTTCCCATCAGCTGTGATATATAGGGAATGGAAGGAAGGTAAGATAGTGCCATTGCATAAGGGTGGTAACAGACTGGAAGTGTCTAATTATAGGCCAGTCTGTGTGTCATCAGTAGTTGTTAAGATCTTGGAGAAAGTAGTGAGGGACCGTATACAGCATTGGGCAGATGAGGGTAATGTTATCTGTGAGTGTCAACATGGATTTGTGAAAGGGCACTCTTGTTTTAGCAATATGCTAACCTTTTATAATAAAGTTACAGGAACATTAGATGAGGGAAAGGTATATGCTGCAATTTTCTCAGACTTAGTGAAGGCATTTGACAGGGTGCCACATGATAAGCTGATATTTAAGTTGCAGCACATGGATCTGGATGTCAGATTGGCTATCTGATAGATATCAGAGAGTTGTGTATGGTGGAGCAGTTTCAAGGAGGCAGAGGGTTGCAAGTGGGGTCCCACAGGGCTCAGTACTAGGACCTATATTGTTTAACCTTTATATCAGTGACATTGCAAGGGAATATTCAGTTGTTTACAGATGATGCGAAGCTGGGAAGGATTATTAGTAATAGTGCAGATGTGGTAGCCCTGCAAGAGGATTTAAATAAGCTAGATAGATGGGCAAATGAATGGAGGTGTCAGTTTAATGCAGCAAAATGTAAGGTCTTGAGGTTTGGGAAACACTGATGGGATGCTGCATACTCTATGGGAGGAGTTATACTAGAGGAAGTAGGGGGGACAAGAGATCTGGGGTTGATGATTGATAGAAACCTGAAGTTTAGGGGACATATTGCAAAGGTGGTGAAAGTAACACAGAGGATTGCTGTAATTATAATTATGAGAAGGACACTGACCTGCAGAGATAAGAGGGTTATCATTCCGTTGTATAAGTCTCTGATCAGACCACACTTGGATTATTGTTCTCAGATTTGGTCCCCAGGATTTGAAGGGGATAAATTAACTGTGGAAAGGATACAAAGACGGATGACAAAGATAGTTTCAGGACTGTACAAGCATAGTTATGAGGATCGTCTGAGGGAATGTGGACTGCAGAGTTTGGTGGATAGAAGAAAGAGAGGTGATATGATTGAGACTTTTAAACTGTTGAGAGGTGGTTACAGGGTTGACACTGGGGAGTTCTTTCGCTTGGTTGAACAGCGGGAAGGAGTGATGACAAGAGGCCATCCCTGGAAGTTACGAAAGGAAACTGTGAGCAAGAAGGTAAGGAGTGGTTTCTTTGTGTGGAGGGTGGTGGAACCGTGGAATGCATTGCCTGATGGAGTGGTGGGAAGGACCTCCCCTCGATGAGTCTTGACAGACTTTATGTTCTTAGGAAGGACCTCCCACGATGAGTCTTTTGACTCCATGGAGGCCTAAATAATAATAATAATAATATAGAGAGAGATTATATAAATTAAAATATTTTAGAAATGAAGTACATATTGATAGCATATTTGGCTATGCAATCCTTTTCAAATTCGAAGCTATGTGCCTTCTTTTAGAGTGACAATTTCAATAAAATATTGGTCACTGATGCTAATCATGACGTCCTCTATGGGTTGGAAAACTACAAAGTTATTTAGAGAAATCCAGCTATTAGGTCTTAAAATGATAGTCTCCCTGATCTCTGGTAATTTGCAACCATTCTTGTTGAGTTACCAAAGAGTATCATCGTCAATTTCCTTATATGTACCCTCAAGGGTGTTCAGGCTACAATAACAGCACTACATGATTAAGTTTACGTTATTGTTAACCTTCTGCCCACACTTTTCTTACTAATTAGTCTATTACTTGTCAGCACTCCAACATTCTCATATCTAACATTTTGTGCTTCTAAGGCACTTCTGATTGAATCAATACACCTAGACCTTGGCTTTCCTCTGGGTCTGTTTCTTACCATCTTGGCATCAAACACCTGTCTTGCTACCCATTCTTCTCCCATTCTGTTTAAACAACATACCACCTTAGATTAGCTCTGCTTACACATTCTTGAATGCCGACAATGTCAAGTTCCTTTTTAATATAATTCTACAATTGATGCTATCTGTTTACTCTCTAATTTTTCTCAGAACCCTCATATCCATGACCTCTAATCTCTAATAATTTTTATTTCTAGCACAACTCTCAGATCCATAACTTAAAATTAGTTTGAACACTGTCTTGTAAACTGCTAGTTTCGTGTTCTAGTTAATTTCTCTTGCATTCCATATAAATTTATTCAGCTGGCTACCCACCATACTAGTTTTGCTTACTCTATTGTCTTTACAAATTTAACTTGCCATCATCACTAAAAAACTGTGCCTAAACATCTGAAATATTTTATTAACATCTGACTTTCATGGAATCGTAGGCTCTCCATTCAGAATGCAGTTGATGTGTTCAATGTTTCTGCCTATTTTCATTTTTTTTTTTTTTTGTATTTTTATTATTGATTTTCATACTAAATTTGTTACAATTGTTATTCAGTGAGTTAGAGAATCCTGAAGACTTGTACTAAATGTATTCAGGAGTACATCATCTGCATAAAGCAAAGAGCTAAGTTTGATATCTCCAAAGTTTACATTGTCTTATCCCTGATTTTACATCCAACCATCTTCCTTTATTTCTCCCAATCATAACTGCTGGCTTACAACTTAAATACACTGAGTTATCTTGTCATTAGGAACACCCACTTAATAACACATTGATCCACTTCTCTGTGCAATCATGGCTTCCAGATGCCTAGGAACAGATTCCAGTGTGTCAAACATCCTCCATGCATAACTCAGCCCATGTGTGCCGAGTTATGCATAGCAACTCCATCAGTTCACGCTCATTCCATGGAGAAGAATCAGCAGTTCTCACCCCCTGTTCTAGCATGTCTCGCACATGTTCAATTGGGTTACAGTCAGGGAGTTTGGGAGCCAAGGCAGTGTGGCAAATTTGTTGTCTTCCTCCAAACACTCAGTTGTACGAGCCTGATGACAAAGTGTGTTGTCCTGTTGAAAGATTGCATTTTGGTTGGCGGTAGACCTCCTGCAGATATGGATGGAGGTCGGCTAACAGGCCCCTATAGCATTTATCATTCAGTATTGTGAACTATTCTTGGCACTCACAATGAACCTAGGTAGTGCCAGGGAAAAAGCTCCACATACCATAATACCACTTCCACCAGCCTGTTGAACCCCAACTGTGTAACCAGGGGATAGGACTTCATGCAAAATGTGAACCTGGCCATCAGCATGGTGCAGCAGGAAACAGGACTCATCACTCCAGACGACCTTCTTCCATCTGTCGAGAGTCCATTGCCGATGTTCCTTTGGTCCATGCAAGGTGTTTTTTGCGATGCCTGGCTGTCATCATGCGCCCTTGTTGGCCTCCGGCTGTGGAAGCAAGGTATGATGCATGTGAAAATGGGTCAAACTACCCCACTGTTGTACTGGTGGGTGAGCTGTGCGACTGTTGCACATCATTGCTGAGATACCAACTTGTGACACTCATTGCTCATTTCAAGGATCAACCACATATGGCTGACTGATGTGAGTCCTGCTAGATGTCTGTTCGTGGTTAATCCAGTCCTGGTACACCCTTTGTAAAGTAGTAAGGGAGCAACCAGCAAGTGCAGCTGTTTCCAAAATACTGGCATCTGCCTTCCCAATCCCAACTATCTGCCAGTTGTCAAATTGGCTTGTGTTGCCACATTTCCTCATTACTGGTATTAGCAGCACTTGGTGTTGATATCATGTGGTACTTAGTTATCGTGCCGAATATGCAGGGGCAAATACTGGTCTTGAAATTCACGCTTGTTCTTGTTATCGTTCAGGGAATGAGAGGTGTGATTGAAGTCTGATTATCAGAATAATGAATTACTGACCATTTAAAACTATATATTTAGAAATTTATGTACATTTAATCATACAAATACAACATTTATTTTACAAATGATAGTCTATCTTTTTCAATTTATCTACTTGAATACAAGTTCTACCATACGGTTCTTCTTTATGAATTGGTCAATAACATCGTCATAAAAAGTTGGTTGTAACTTAATTTTCCCAAGCAACACACACACACATGACAATTAAATTATTTAAGGAATTTACAACGTATACTGAAATATTAATTAAAAGAAAATTTAATAAATACTTCCTATATTTCGGCAATGTCACATTGCCATCTTCATGGGAACATACAAATATGGCATGTAGTGCAAGCAGGCACTACAAAAAGCAAATGAGGCAGAAGATAAGAAACTACTATTGTTACTAAAGTTCTAATGGTGCCCTCTAACAGGCTATGTTGGGTTGTCTTGGCTGTTGGGCTGATGTTCTTATGATGTAAATCTCCCAAATTTGGGGCAGTCTCATGCACCCAAATTTGTTGAGGTTTGGAACATTTTTTAGAGCTGAGGCTGATTCTATGAATAATCTTCCGTATTTGAACTTGCTGCGGTGTATTACTTTGGCTTTCTTCCAACGTATCCTGTGGCGGTTATCTAGAGCATGGTCTGCAAGCCCAGAGTGGATATATACTGGTGAAACCAGATGTAGTCCTTGTGTTCTGAAATTCTGATATTCGCTGTCCTGCCTGTTTTGCCAAAGTAGTACAATTTACAGCTGCAAGGGACCTGATATAAACCCAGGTAAGTCTAGGGCAGTGGTGGCGAACTTATGACATGCGTGTCAGCACTGACATACTTGAGGGTTTCAGGTGACACACCTTGGATGTTGAAAAATATTGGTATTCTGATGAAAAAACTAATTTCAATAATTTCATCATGTTGGAGGCTTAATGGATTTTTTACAACACTCAAAAAGAATTAAAATAGAATTTAATACTTCCTATATTTCGTCCTAGTCACTAGGACATCTACAGGGATTACAAAAACAATTAGTGTAACATGCAACCACAAATCTTACAATACTAAGCCCAACCATGTGGGTGACACTAAAGTCCTATCTAAGTGGAGCACCCTCTAAGGGCAGTAGTAGGTGGCCTGGAATGTAAGGTGGGACCTCTGGTGATGAGTGTTTCCCAAATCTTCGGAAGCTTAATGCAACCGTATTTATTAAGATTTGGTTGGTTTCTGAGAGCTGCTGCTGCTTCTAAGAAAAGTCTCTTTCTTGAATTTGCTGTGGTGGAGCATGGTGGTTTTCTTCCATGATACTCTGTGGGTGGTGTCCAAAACATGGTCAGCCAAGCCTGAATGGCCATAGTTGTGTTTACAGATGTAAGACTTGTGTTCTACCAGGCGGATGGATGCTGATCTGCCTGTCTGTCCAAAGCACGCCAGCTTACAGGAACAGGGTACTTTGTAAACTCCAGGCAGAGAGAGAGAGAGGAGGGAGCTGATCTTTCGTAGAACGGATAAGGGTAGCAAGTTTGCAGTAGGGCTTATATGCTGTGTGTAGGTTGTACTTTTTTAGTATCTTGGCTATTTTTTCGGATGTGCCACGGATGTAGAGTATGGTGATGGCATTTTTAAAATCTTGTTGACAAGAAGGACGGGGAATGGGGGAGGAACTGATTATTTTTTTGATACTGTATTTGCTGTAGCCATTGGAGAGGAAAGTGCTGTGTATGTGGTTCAGCTCAGTAGTAAGGGCGGTTAAAGATTGTGGGCTCTCTTGGTAAGAATTTTAATGATGCCATATTGTTGCGAGGGGTGGTGGTGGGAGAGTTTGTGAATGTATCTGACTGTGTGTGTGCGTTTTCGGTATACAGTGACGGCAAGTGTATCATTAGGCAGGCTTGTGACTAAGGTGTCTAGGAAGGGTAAACAATTGTTCAGGAAAGGAAAAGGAAAAGAACAATTGTTTACCCTTCCTAGACACCTTAGTTACACGCCTGCCTAATGATACACTTGCCTTCACTGTATACAGAAAACCCACACACACACAGTCAGATACATTCACAAACTCTCCCACCACCACCACCACCCCTCGCAACAATATGGCATCATTAAAACTCTTACCAAGAGAGCCCACAATCTTTGTTCCAGTGGAACCGCCCTTACTACTGAGCTGAACCACATACACAGCACTTTCCTCTCCAATGGCTACAGCGAACACAGTATCAAAAAAATAATCAGTTCCTCCCCCATTCTCCGTCCTTCTCGTCAACATGATTTTAAAAATGCCATCACCATACCCTACATCCATGGCACATCCGAAAAAATAGCCAAGATACTAAAAAAGTACAACCTACACACAGCATATAAGCCCTACCGCAAACTTGCTACCCTTATCCGTTCTACGAAAGATCAGCTCCCTCCTCTCTCTCTCTCTGCCTGGAGTTTACAAAGTACCCTGTTCCTGTAAGCTGGCGTACTTTGGACAGACAGGCAGATCAGCATCCATCCGTCTGGAGGAACACAAGTCTTACATCTGTAAACACAACTATGGCCATTCAGTCTTGGCTGACCATGTTTTGGACACTACCCACAGAGTATCATGGAAGAAAACCACCATGCTCCACCACAGCAAATTCAAGAAAGAGAGACTTTTCTTAGAAGCAGCAGCAGCGCTCAGAAACCAACCAAATCTTAATAAATACGGTTGCATTAAGCTTCCGAAGATTTGGGAAACACTCATCACCAGAGGTCCCACCTTACATTCCAGGCCACCTACTACTGCTCATAGAGGGTGCTCCACCTAGATAGGACTTTAGTGTCACCCACGTGGTTGGGCTTAGTATTGTAAGATTTGTGTGTGCATGTTACACTAATTGTTTTTGTAATCCCCGTAGATGTCCTAGTGACTAGGACAAAATATAGGAAGTATTAAATTCTATTTTAATTCTTTTTGAGTGTTGTAAAAAATCCATTAAGCTTCCAACATGATGTCCTCACAGAACTTAAGCCTCTATACATGAATTCATAGATTGTATATCAATGTCCTTTAAATAAATAGCCTAATATGATATGTATAAGTCACCATCTACGATTAAGTAGTTAAATTTATAATGCATGTATGCAAGAGGCACATCAACAACTTCAATATTTAAAAAAAAAAAAAAAGCTGTTTGACACACTTGGGTAAAAAGGTTCGCCATCACTGGTCTAGGGGAAGTGATTGGTCTATGGTAGAGCGGATAAGGGATGCCAACTTTTTATATGGTCTGTAACAAGAAGTCAGTCATATTTTTTTTGAGGTGCCACGGGTGTGAGAATGGTGATAGATTTAGTGTAATCTTTATTGTGAAGAGGGGGTGTGTAGTTTTAATATTTTTGGGCTGTTGTAGCCATTGGCTAAGAAAGTATTAAGGATGTGGTTTAGTTCAGTGGTTAGAGCACTGTCATCTGAACAGCTTAATTTTGCCCTGTTATATTGTGTTTTAATAACCCCATATTGTTGTGAGGTGGGGGGGGGGGGGAAATTGCTGGTGAATGTATCTGCCTGTATCAATGGGTATTCGATAAACAGAGAAAACCAAGGACCATCAGGTTGGCGAGTGATTAGAGTTTCTAGGAAAGGGAGGCTGTTGTTTTCCTCTTTTTCCAGGGTGAACAGGATTCTGGAGTGTTGGTGGTCTAAGTGTGTTAAGGAGTGGAGTGCATCTGAGCCGTAGCCATATAGTGGGTTTTTGTGGGGCAGAGTTTAAGGTTTTCTCTTCAAAAGTCTCCATAAAGAAGCTGGCTAAGGGTTGGGATAGTGGTGAACCCATGGCTGTCCCCTCTATCAGTTTGTAGAATTTTCCTTGCCAAACGAAATGGCCTGAGTTCATTGTGAACTGAAATAGGGCTGAGATATCAGGAGGAAATTTGGCTTGTATGAGCTCTAAGGTTCCCTTGAGTGGGACATTTGTGAATAGGGAGAAGACATCAAAACTGACCATTATATCAGTGTGTTGGAGTGAGAGGGTTTTCTATACTGGCTTTGAAAGTGGGCTGAGTTTTTTATATGTGATGATGTGTTGCCAGTATAGTGTGTGAGCACTTTGGCTAAATGTTTGGCTAATTTATATGTGGGGGAATCAATGCCATTCACTATGGGATGAAATGGCATATTTGTGTATTTTTGGAAGTCCATATAATTGGGGGGGGGGGGGGTCTAGAGTTATAAGGGTTTAGTTTGTTAGTAACTTCCACAGCCTAAGAAGTGACTTTCTTAAGGAGCCCACGGAGTGTTCTAATTTGAGAGTTGGTAGGATTATATTCATTAGGGAGGTAGGTAGCCTGATCTAATAATAAAGTATTAAGCTTACCTGTGTATTCCTTTTGGTTGAGAACCACAGTGGCGTTTCCCTTATCTGCTTTGGTGATTACTATTTTCTTGTTTTTCTTCATTTCTAGTAGAGCTTTATATTCATCTTTGGATATGTTGGTTTTTGGTGGTCTGGCTTTGGTGAGAACACCAGCTACAACCAGTCTGACATTGTTGGTGATATACAGTTGTGGATACCACATTCTATTTGGATCATTATTTCCTCGGCAGGTATTCTTTTAGGAGATAAGGCGAAATTGTAGCCATGTGCAAGAGCGGCGAGTGTTTCAGGCTTCAAAACAATGGAAGAGAGGTTGACTACAGTGTTGAGTGGTTGCTGTCGTATGGAGGTAGAGTTCTTTTTCAGATTATCAAATTTCTTGATGTGCTGACTATGTATCTTATCAAATTTTTTTGTTGCCGAAGTGCACCAGACGTCATAGAGAATCGTCCAAAGGCTGTGGTTCAGCGTATTTGAAAGCATCTCCTCTAGCACCCGTAAAGCTTTTTTTCGTCAGCTAAGAGATTGTGCGTGGCGGTAATTTGTTTTCGTATTAGGGAGTTATTATGGGGTTATTAAAACACTATAACAAGGCAAAATCAATCTGTTCAGATGACAGTGCCCTAACCACTGAATTAAACCACATCTTTAATGCTTTCTTAACCAATGGCTACAACCCCAAAAAATCCAAAAATTATTAAAACCAGTAAACCACACTCCCCCCCCCCCTTCACAATAAAGATTACACTAAATCTATCACCTTTCCCTACATTCGGGGGCACCTCGGATAAAATAACCAAAACCCTTAAAAAATATGACCTGACTTCTTGTTACAGACATAAAAAGTTGGCATCCCTTATCCACTCTACCAAAGACCAACCACTTCCCCCAGACCTACCTGGGTGTTTACCAGGTCCCTTGCAGCTGTAAATTGTCCTACTTTGGCAGGACAGGGAATATCAGGATTTCAGAACACGAAGACTACATCCGGTTTCACCAGTAGCCACCCTGGGCTTGCAGACCATGCTCTGGATACCCGCCACAGCATACGTTGGAAGAAAGCCAAAGTAATACACTGCAGCAAGTTCAAGTACGAAAGATTATTCATAGAATCAGCCTCAGCTCTAAAAAACGTTCCAAACCTGAACAAATTTGGGTGCATGAAACTGCCCCAAATTTGGGAGATTTACATCATGAGAACATCAACTCAACAGCCAAGACAACCCAACATAGCCCACTAGAGGGCACTATTAGGACTTTAGGAACAATCGTAATTTCTTATCTTCTGCTTTTTGTAGTGCATGTGCCATATTTGTATGTTCCCATGAAGATGGCAATGCGTTTTAATTAATTATTATTATTATGGGCGACTCCAGTAGTCCTTCGAGGGAGGCCCTAAACATCATGTCCACACAACTATACGACATTCTCACAGTATCTATCATACCTTGCCTTGAACTCACTCACTGTCATAGCACCACAACAGACTCTGGCAGCTTATTCCACTCATTTACCACTCTAAAAGTAAAGAACCCTGCTCTAACACTCTTGCCCAGCTTCCGTAGATGTCCCCTAGTTCTCCCACCAGTCCTGATCTCAAAAATATCCTCTGAATTAATGCTATAGAAACTCTTTAGCAATTTGAATGTCTCAATCATATCTCCCCTTTTCTGCCTATCAACTAATTTCTGCAACCCACAAATCTTCAACCTGTTCTCATATGGTTCATTCCATAGACCTGCTATCATCTTAGTCACTCACCTCTGGATCCTCTCCACCTCCTCCCCATCAAGAAGGAACCTAGGTGACCAAATCTGGGCACTGTAGTTGAGATGAGGTCTTATCAAGGCTCGGTACAGAGGAGCAATAACTTGCATGTCTCTGCTCGTCAAAGTATTTTTCAACAACCAAGTGAGTTGATGAGCTGATTTAGTCACTTTTGCAACGTGGCCCCTAAACTTCATTTCTCTATCCACCAACACTCCCAAGTACCTGGCCTCATCAATCTCCTGGAGTACAGTTCCAACAATGTGGTATACTGCTGCTAATCTTTTCTCCCCAAAATGCATAACCTTACATTTTGCCACATTAAATTGACATCCATTCTCCTTAGCCCAGAACTCCAATCTATCCAAATGATATTCCAGTATATTCCAGTATACATTGAAAATGCCTTAAATAATTTAATAGTCATGTGTTGCCAACTTATAAACCTTTCGACAAGAATTACTATCATCCATTGAGATTCCATCGCACGCAAGTCCCACCATTACGGCAAACTGAAGTTGAAGCTATCAAGACAACTAAATCTTCTGACCTTCCTAAAAAGCTGCCGGGATAATGAGGTAATCCCAAATTGTGTTTAATTTAAGCACTGTTTCTCTTCACAGAAGGCTCCGGATTTATAATCGAGCTAGCTTCACCCTACTACGAGAACAAATTACAACCACACACGTTATCCTATCTGATGAAAACAAAGCTTTACGGGTGCTAGAGGAGAAGCTTTCACATATGCTGAACCACAACCTTTGGACGATTCTCTATGACATCTCGTGCGCTTCAGCAACAAAAGAATTTCATAAGATACGTAGTCGGCACATCAAGAAATTTGATAATTTGAAAAAGAACTCTACCTCCGTACTACAGCAACCACTCAACACTGTAGTCAACCTCTCTTCCGTTGTTTTGAAGCCTGAAGCACTCAGTGCTCTTGCACGTGGCCACAATTTCGCCTTAGCTCCTAAAAGAATACCTGCCGAGGAAATAATGATCCAAACAGAACGTGGTATCTGCAACTTTCCAAACCATATCGCCAACAATGTCAGACTAGTTGTAGCCGGTGTTCTCACAAAAGCAAGACCACCAAAAACCAACATATCCAAAGATGAATATAGAGCTCTACTAGTAATGAAGAAAAACAAGAAAATAGTAATCACAAAAGATGATAATGGAAAAGCCACTGTGATTTCAACCAAAAGGAATACACAGGTAAGCTTAATGCTTTATTATTAGATAGGGCTACCTACCTCCCTATTGAATATAATCCTACCAACTCTCAAAATAGAACACTCCATAGATTCCTTAAGAAGGTCACTTTTTGGCCTGTGGAAGTGACCAACAAACTAAAACCTTATAACTCTAGACCCCCCCCCCCCCCGATTATATGGACTTCCAAAAATAAATAAAATAAATGTGCCATTTCATTGGATGGCATTGATTCCCTCCCACATATAAATTAGCCAAAGTGCTCACACACTATATTGGCAATACACCATTACACATAAAAAATTCAGCCCACTTCAAAGCCAGTATAGAAAACCTGTCAATCCAACACATTGACATAATGGTCAGTTTTGATGTCTCCTCCCTATTCACAAATGCTCCACTCAAGGAAACTTTAGAGCTCATACAAGCCAAATTTCCTCCCGATATCTCAGCCCTATTTCAGTTCACAATGAACTCAGGCTAATTTGTTTGGCAAGGAAAATTCTATAAACAGACAGCGGGGACAGCCATGGATTCACCGCTTTCCCCACCCTTGGCCAACTTCTTTATGGAGACTTTTGAAGAGAAAGTCTTAAAAAAAAAAAAAAAAAAAAACCCACTGTTTGGCTTCGTTATGTGGATGATGTGTTCGCTATTTGGCTACATGGCTCAGATACACTGCACTCCTTAACACACTTAAATAACCAAAACCCCAAAATCCTGTTCATCCTGGAAAAACAGGAAAACAACAGCCTCCCTTTCCTAGACACTAATCACTCTCCAACCTGATGGATCCCTGGTTTTCTCTGTTTATAGAAAACCTACCCATACAGGCAGATACATTCACCAGCAATCCCATGATCCCCTCTCACAACAATATGGGGTTATTAAAACACTATATAACAGGGCAAAATTAATCTGTTCAGATGACAGTGCCCTAACCACTGAACTAAACCACATCCTTAATACTTTCTTAGCCAATGGCTACAATCCCCAAAAAATATTAAAACCAGTAAACCACCCCCCTCCCCTTCACAATAAAGGTTAATCTATTGCCATTCCCTACATCTGGGACATCTGAGAAAAAAATAATCAAAATCCTTAAAAATATGACCTAACTTCTTGCTACAGACGATATAAAAAGTTGGAATCCCTTATCCACTCTACCAAAGACCAACCACTTTCCCTAGACCTACCTGGGGTATACCAGTTCTCTTGCAGCTATAAATTGTACTACTTTGGCAAAACAGGCAGGACAGCAAATATCAGGATTTAAGAACAGTAGGACTACATTCGGTTTCACCGGTATAGCCACTCTGGGCTAGCAGACCGTGCTCTGGATACCTGCCACAGGATACGTTGGAAGAAAGCCAAAGTAATACACTGCAGCAAGTTCAAATACGGAAGATTATTCATAGAATCAGCCTCAGCTCTAAAAAACGTTCCAAACCTCAACAAATTTGGGTGCAGGAGACTGCCCCAAATTTGGGAGATTTACATCGTAAGAACATCAGCCCAACCGCCAAGACCAACATAGCCTGCTAGAGGGCACCATTAGGACTTTAGGAACAATAGTAGTTTCTTATCTTCTGCCTCATTTGCTTTTTGTAGTGCCTGCTTGCACTACATGCCATATTTATATGTTCCCATGAAGATGGCAATGTGACATTACCGAAATATAGGAAGTATTTATTAAATTTTAATTAATATTCTGGTATACGTTTTAAATTCATTAAATAATTTAATAGGCGTGTTGCCAAAGTATAATCCTTTCTACAAGAAACATGCACACTTGTAAAGGCTGTCTAGAGCTACTTTGACTGCGTATGGCCTGTGTTTAAGATGACGTGAAGGGAGCGGAAATGGCTATGCGCGCATGAAATCACAGTGGTGCAGCGAGTACCTGGAAGCTCCCACAACCAAGTAAGCCAAAGTAGCTTTGACTAGACGAGCAAGCATCGCCCTTCAGTATACAATGCAAAGCTCAATTATTGCCACGCAAGATTAAGACATCTTCTGTCTACAAAAATAAAAGCCTAAATGGAATGCATGCATTTATTAACAAATAAATATTACTTCTTTCTCAAGTAATGAGCTTGCGCTCATTACTGGAGAAAATGAGCAAATGAGCTTGCACAGCAAGCATGGAGAATTCACCCCTGCAAATATGTAAATTGGGTGAGGAGGATCCTAATGCGAAGCTAACTCAGCTAAAGACCATGTAGTGCTCTGTACAATGTTCATGTTTTGAAAAGGTTTTCTCTGGGTAAATTGGATGATGTGCCATTTCCAGATCTTGTCATGTGCCATTTCCAGACCTTGTCATGTGCCATTTCAGATCTACAAAACTTAAGTACAGATTCTTTTCATATTCCTATGATTTCTTAACTATTTGTCGTAAAGTAAAAATCTGATCTTGACAACCTCTATTTGGCCTGAACCCTGCTTGTCCTTCTCCAAGTTTTGCTTCAACAATCTTTGTCAACCTCTTTTCCAGTTCCTTGCATGAATCTTGGTAGAGAAATTCCTCTGTAATTCTTACATTCAGCTTTATTCCCTTTTTTATAGATGAGAACTATTAAAACTGCTACTACTATCACTCCACCAAATAGTATAAATAGTTATAATTATGATTATCTGTACTCTACTTAGCTTCTTCTCATTTTTTTCGTTTATTATTGGAATCAGTGGCATTCATTGTTTAACAATACTTCAGATTTCCTGAGTTATTTTTTTACAATAAATCATCATGTTGTAAAGTACTGTATATCTCTTTCTTTACTAATGACAGGTTGCAAGCCAATCCAACAGTATGCCTTTCACTGCAACCCACATTTTGGTCGGCAAACATGCATGATATACCTTAAAGTAAAGCGTTTTGTAGAATGGACTGACTAGAAGTTGGAATACATTGTTTAAAACTAGGCTTAGAATATCCTCTCCTCTCTGTTCTTTGGGAGATAGGGAAAGTTGATCTAGAAAACTTTGTATATATATTGCTCCTAAAAGATTACCAATGCTAGAATTAATAATAATAATAAAGGAGAAGATTGAAAGAGCCAGCCATGTCCAGGGGGAAAATCCCCACTTCCAAATCTTTGGATTTTATTAGAAATCAACAGTCTCGAATATTTATTTCTTGGACTCTAAAGGGAACAGAGTTAAAAGTTGTTCGCCTCAAGGGGTGTACAGGATATGATAGTATGACATGAAAAATACCAAAATTTCAAATGATGGTACATGACAGAATGTCATGTCGGCTGGGGCGTTGCCCAGTTACCCCCCCCCCCCCCGTTGTTTCTGCCAGGGAAAACAGCAAAAAGTCAGTTACTGGAACAAATCCTAAAACTTACTCCAACTCAACATCACCAGAGTTCAAGATCAGTACTATCAACATCATAAAAAGCCTGTATGGCAAAGAAATGGAGCTAGCTGAGGAATTGGATAAATACCAGATCAACATAATAAATGTGATTGAAACAAAAAAAGACAAAAACTGGTAAGATCTTTTTGCTTATTACTGTAAAAAAAAAAAAAAAAAGGTGTCATGGTATGGATTTTCATAAATGGCGAGATGCATGGGGAGAGATTGAAGATATTTATGTGGAGAGGATTAATAAGAGAGATGAGAGCTTGGATGTATAAGAAATGAAGCATATATATAGATTATTAGAGATCATGGAATATGAGCAGTAGCGAGCAAAAGATCATGGATATAGTAGCTATGGGAGTAAGTAGAGTTAACATGGCTGAATGCTTGAACGGTAGAGGTAAGACAGCGAGCAAAAGTGGCAGTAAGTTAGCAATGTTAATTGGTAAGACATCGTGCGTAGATGGCAGCAGTGGTAAGACAGCAGATGTACAAGGTAGTGAAAATGCAATTTGCATAAACTGAAAAAGTAATTGAAGAGATGAAAGTGAAGTTGGTAAAGATGAAGCAAGAGATCAAATGTATGAGGAATTGACTGAGGAGAATTACAGATTTGCATAGGAATGTGATAAAGCAATGGATAAAAGGAGTATGCGGGCAAAAGTGGTAGTTGGCACGAATGATTTGACTGGTAACAAGAATGTAAAGAGGGATGTCTTGAGGCTGTTAAGGAGAGTGAAAGATAAGTGTCATAGGTAAGGTAGTCAGTATGTTGCCCAGGTGTGATAATGATTTGAGAAGGCAAGTAAAGATTATGAATGGTATACCAGCAGCAGGATTGTGTGAGGAGAAAGAAGTTCATTTTGTGAATGTGTAGTAGGATGAACTTGAGGGGCAGATAGAGCTGTATAATGTAGCCCAAAATCTCAAAAGATGGGCTACATTTGAATGGATTTGGTGTGAGTCAGTTGAAGAAAGTGTTGTGGCAAGAGAAAATGACTGAAGTTAATGTAAGCCATGTGGAAACAAGAGGCATTGTAGAAGAGTAGGGCAAGTTTATGAATTGAGAGGTGAGTGGCACGAGTGAAGACAATGAGAGAAAAGGAACACAGGGTGGACAGAGAAATGGGAGAGGTCAGGAGGACAGTGTGACACTGCTTGAGAAGTGTAGCTGATGGTTTCAGGAGATGTGCGAGTCTGTAAGAAAGGATTAAGATAGTCAAGAATGTGGGATTAAAATTTAGGTCGGGGGGGGGGTCGAGGAGTCATATCCAAGAAGTGTAAGTGTGATTTATTATAGAAACAGAAATGAGCAAGTGAGTATGTTACAAATGCTAGAAGTATTCAAAACAAGGGGAATGCAAATATAGCATTGGTAGAGTTCATTTGTGTTATTGGTATAAGTGGGACAAATAGAAATGAGCAAGTGGGTATGTTTACAACTGCTAGAAGTATTCAAAACAAGGGGAATGCAAATGTAGCAATTGATAGAGTTCATTTGTCCAAAAATTGTTGGTATAAGTGGGACATGATTGAACAAGGATGAGATTCTGACAGGAATAGAGGTGGGTGGGGTAAGTAGTCTTTTTTGAAGACAGACAGGCAAAAAGGGAGGAAAAGTTGTGCCCCTCTAGGGTGGAGATGCAAGGAGCAAATACTGACAGTGGTTTTGATGTGCTATAATGTGAAGTGGAGGTGGACAGGATGAAATGTTTAGGCAAATTGGTCTGGCTAATAACAAAAGGGTGATCATTATGGGCAATTTCAATTATGGTAATATAGCCTAAAATGAAGAGACAGCATCAGGAACCAGAATAAAATTCTTGAGTTTCTATGGGACAACTAACCTTAAGCAGTATGTTATCTCATCAGAAGATATTGTTGTAATTGAAGTGTCACATCTTCCTCCAGTTGGCAATAATCGTGAAGTGATCACTTGGGTGATGGCCAGCCATATCAGGACTTTTATATGATAGGGTTATTTGTGGAACTATAAGGTGAGCGATTATGACAAACTCAAGATGCAGCTTGCAGCAGCATCATGGAATGAGGAACTGGATGGGAAGGAAATCGATGCTGCTTGGTCTGTACTCATGAAGTATCTGCAGAGGCATTGACAGTGTATTCCAAAGATCAGGAGATTAAATAAGGTAGGTTTAAAATGGATGCCAAAGAGGTGAAGTATGCAATCTGAAAAGAAACCAGCATTGTGGAGGCAGCACAGTGAGTGGCAATAATCAGTTACATGAGGAGTACAAAGAGCAAGCAAGGAAGGTGACTTGCTTGGTCAAGTTGCAAAAGTGCAGTATGAGCAGTAGTTACAAATGAAGCTAAAAGAGAGAATGAAGAATGATTATGGGGAGATGATGATGGTCAGTGATAATGGGAGAATGATAAACACTGATAAGGATATAGTAGAGGTGTTTAATGAGCAGTTTATTAGAGTAGTCCATCCTTGTGATTGCAGCATAATGCAGAACTTAAGAGTAGAGGGTATATGAGGAATTGAGTAAATTTGATGGTATACCACCACATGTCTTGAGAGATATTCCAGGGAGTTAAGCTTTAACTTACATTTTTAACACAAGTCTCTTAGATTAGCCCATGTTCCAAAAGAGCAGAAAGATCGCAAAATTGTTCTACTTCACAAAGGGGTGATAAGACCAAGGCATTAAATTATAGGCCAGTCAGCTTAGTCTGGAATTGTGGTCAAAGTGTTGGAGAAGCTACTGAGGACAAGGATTCAGAACTGGTTGACAGTAGCAGTATTGTCTTTAATGGACAGCATGGGTTTGCTAAAGGAAGATCATGTATTTTTTAGCAATCTGCTTACTTATTACAAGGCGATGAATACATTGGACAATGGGGATATATATATATATACAGTAGTATATTTAGATTTTGCAAAGGCTTTTGATAGATTGCCACATGACAAACTAATACTTAAATTGGAACAGACGGTTGGACTGGAGATTGGTTCTGTGATAGGTTGTATATGGGGGAGCGATATCCTAGAAGAGGACAGAGCTTTGATCAGACCGCACATGGACTACCGTGTATAGATTTGATCGCCTAGTTTTCAATGGGATGATGAAATGTTGGAGATGATTCAGAGACACTGATTAAGTTGGTTTCTGGTCTCTGGAATTTGGAATATGAGGACAGATTGAGAGAATGCAAATTACAGAGCATAGTGGATAGAAGGAAGTGGGGAGATGTAACCTGATATGGGAGTAATTACCAAATAAATGTGGATGAGATTGGAAGTTGGGTGTGAGCAAGGGGATGAGTAGATTTTTTTCATGGAGAGAGGTGGGCAATTGGAATGCTTTGCCTGAGAGTGTAGTGAGGACAGGGGCATTTACGTCAAGGTATGATGAGCTGTGCATGTGAGAGTGGGGCCTCCCTTGATGAATCTCTTGATTCAATGGAGATGTTAATAATAATAATAAAGATATACACAATTTGGCACAGTCTTTTTTCACAGAGTATTAACATAATTGTGAAACTGACAGGATTTTTGACAACTGGCACAACTGACATGATAATTAACAAATGGTGCAGTTGACTGATATGACTGGTTATGACTAAAACTTTGTTTGATATCTTTATTTTAGACTCCAGAAAGTGTATTAGTGACAATGACAATTATGCAACTTTTAAAAGTTTTCTGATATCAGAATTTTGAAATGTGGAAGAATTTGGGCCTAATATCTGGAATATTCATCATTGCATTCAAAGTAACACAGAGTCTGTTTCTAAGTATTACTGCAGGCTTTTGGATCTTGCCCATGAATTTAATATCCCATCTGAAGAGCGAGAGAGTGGTTATTGTTTCATCAATTTAAGCATGGCCTTAGAGATAATTTGAAAGAAACATGTTTTCAGCTTATTGAAAAGGAGGAGAGACTTAGAGACATATTTCATTTCACATACACTAAACAGGTAAACGGTTTTCAGTACAATGACACCTGACAGTGATTGTGGATAAAGGGAGAGAAGAGCAGTTTCAAAGATGTGCCAAGAAAAACAGTATGGAAATTCCTAATAATTCCTAATTCCTAATGGACTCAGATTTTGGAACATCTTTAGATGTTCCAAAATCTGAGTCCAAGGTAAAATCTCATGATATAGGTTAATTAGATGAAATGAAAATATTTATTACAGAAGAAATAGACAGCAGAGCTCAATTTTGAAAGAACAGGAACTTCTATTTAAAATGATATCCGATTTAACAATATCCAGGAATCCTCCTACTGATAACCTTTCTTTTGCAAATCTAATATTCCTGACAAGAATGAAAAACATTTCACAGGAAATATGTTTCAAGATTACTGAAAAAGAGAGCCAAAAGGCTTCACTTCGGCAATGCAAAATTATTCAAATTAAGGATATTGAATTCAACATTATTTCATAGCCGAATACAGAAACTACAAGAGTTTCATGCCAAATATAGAGACTATAAAAGTTTCGGCAGATACAAGCGTATGCCAACCTTTCATGACAGGGCAACTCGTAGAAAAGGTGGAGCAAGATCCGTCACTGTCCTTGGTATTTTACCCATAATGTAAAACATCTCCTAGGAGATGTATGATGTTATACATTATGGGGGGAGGTCATTACCCAGACCAGATTCGACCTTTGTATGTATAGGTGAAGCAGGCTCTAAAAATAAGACAATTCCGAAAGATCGCCCAACTCAGCATTGTTCCACTCCGTGACAGGCTCACCCTGTCACTGAGAACTTCTCAGCATTGGTTCTACCCAGTGGCAGACTCACCCCATCACCAAGCAGAGCCATAATCTCAGCAGTGGCCCCACTCAGAGACAGGCAAAAACCTATCCCCAAGCAGAGCCTCTCAGAGGCCAGGCCCGAACCGGTTTTGATCTTTTTTGAGGTGCCATCAGTGGGAGCTAGATCCCAGACTGGTTTCTACCTTTTTTTGAGGTCTCGTCAGTGGGAGCTAGACCAAGAATACTCAGGATGAAGTGATGCAGAACTTGTACTTTACAATACGAGTTGCTAAAAAAGGTGTCACATTACAAAAGGCACCAAAAATTACTAAAAAAGAGAGCCAAAAGGCTTCACTTCAGCAATGCAAAATTATTCAAATTAAGTGGATATTGAATCCGACATTATTTCATAGCCAAATACAGAAACTACAAGAGTTTCATGCCGAATATAGGGACTATAAAAGTTTCGGTGGATGCAAGCGTACACCAACCTTTAATGACAGAGCAACTCATAGTAAAGGTGGAGCAAGCTCCGATCACTGTCCTTGGTATTTTCCCATAATGTAAAACACATCTCCTAGGAGATGTGTTTTACATTATGGGATGTGTCCACTTAATTTGAATAATTTTGCATTGCCAAAGTGAAGCCTTTTGGCTCTCTTTTTCAGTAATTGTGTTGGACCTGGTTATTGGTTCAGAGGTTATATGCATAAGTAAGGTGTCCTCGTTACCTCCAGTTGGTGAAAGTGATCATGTGGTATTGACTTGGGAGGTTGCAAAATCTGTGGATTTTTCTATTAAGAAGGGGTATGTACGGAACTACAGGTTAGGCAATTATAACAAGCTTCGGAGTGAGCTTGCAGCCATCCCATGGCAAAACATATTGCAAGGGAAAGATGTTAGCAGTGCTTGGGATAAAATCAGCGGGTATCTGAGGAAAGCAATATCAGATTGTGTCCCTATGGTCAGGAGGTCAAACAAGGCAGGCATTAGATGGATGAGCAGTAGTATCAAGCTTGAATTGCAAAAAAAGAAAATGTTATAGAGAATTTACAAGGAGAAGGGCGATCAGGACACCCATGAGCAGTACAAGGCTCAAACTAGGAAGGTTACCAGCATAGTAAGAAAAGCTAAATCAGATTATGAGAAGACCTTAGCCAAAGAGATCAAGGGTAATCCCAAAGAGTTCTTCCGCTATGTGGCAAGTAAGAGGAAGAATGACTTCGGAAGGATAACCTTAGTGGGTGCTGATGGTATTGAAGTGACAAAATCAGATGTAATAGTCGAGTTACTGAGTGATCACTTCTCAAAAGTCTATCACCCAAGTGAGGATATTTCTATACCTATAGCAATACCTAATGTGAGAATTGAAGCTAAAGAATCAGAGGTATTAAATATATTGCAAAACTTAAATGCAAACACTGCGGTAGGCTTATATGGAATATCAGCTCGGGTGTTGCGTGAATGTGCAAATGAATTGTCAACCCCTCTTACCTGGATATTTAATTTAAGTTTGAACTCTGGTATGGTCCCTAGGGAGTGGAAGTTAGGCAAAGTGGTTCCTTTGCATAAGGGTGGCTCTAAAACTGCGGTATTGAATTACAGACCAATCACCATCTCAGGAGTAGTGGTAAAAGTATTGGAAAAGTTGGTTAAAGACAAAATTCAAGAATGGGTGGATCAGGATATGATACTCTATAGAGGCCAACATGGTTTTGTTAAAGGTAGATCCTGCCTTAGCAATCTATTAACTATTCATAATAGAATAACATCTGAGTTGGACAAAGGAACTGGCTACACAGTGGTACTTCTGGATTTTGCTAAGGCTTTTGACAGGATACCCCATAGAACACTGTTACGCAAATTGGAGCAGATGGGAATGGATATTAAATTCGTGATATGGATAGGAGAATGGCTCAGGGAGAGATACCATAAGGTGGTGTATGGAGGAGCCGAGTCCAGAATGAGGCAGGTGACCAGTGGTGTGCCTCAGGGCTCTGTGCTTGGGCCAATGTTGTTTAATTTGTATATAAATGATATAGGAAACGGCTTAAAGGGAGATATTCAATTGTTTGCTGATGATGCAAAGTTGTGTAGTGCAATAAAAAATCAAGCTGATGTTGAAAGTTTGCAGGAGGATTTAAATAAGCTGGTAAAATGGGCAAAAGAAAATGGATGTCAGTTCAATGTGGAAAAGTGTAAAGTCATGCATTTTGGGATTAAAAGATTACCAGCTGTGTACTACATCGATGGAAAGGTACTCCAAGAGATTGATGAGGCTAGGGACTTAGGGGTATTGGTAGATAGGGAGATGAAGTTCAGAGGACACATTGCTAAGGTGTCCAAGATTGCACATAGGATTACTTGGTTGTTGAGGAACACACTGACATCCAGAGATAAAGAGGTTATTATTCCCCTTTATAAAGCATTGATACTTCCACATTTGGATTACTGTGCTCAGGTCTGGTCACCTGGATTCCTTGGAGATGAGGAGGCTGTGGAGAGGGTTCAGAGAAGAGTGACCAAGTTGGTGAGTGGTATAAAAAATGCTCCCTACATTGATAGATTGAGAGCTTGTGGATTGCAGAGATTGGTTGATAGGCGAAGAAGAGGGGATATGATAGAAACATTCAAATTTACTAAAAGGTTTTTATAGGATTGATGCAGGGGAAATGTTTCAGCTGTGTGATAGTGATGGAAGAACAAGAGGTCATCTCTGGAAATTAAAGAAGAGTGTGGTTAACAAAGGTGTCAGAACAAGGTTTTTTGCCTGGAGGGTGGTGAATGAGTGGAATTCATTGCCAGACTTAGTTGTGAGCTCTTTGTCTGTAAATGAATTCAAGAAGAGATATGACAGATATTGTTTTGCTAGTTTGGGTCTCCCGCGATGAGTCTACTGACTCCATGGAGATACCCGTAATAATAATAATAATAATTTTTGGTGCCTTTTGTAATGTGACACCTTTTTTAGCAAAACTCGTATTGTAAAGTACAAGTTCTGCATCACTTCATCCTAAGTATTCTTGCTCTAGCTCCCACTGACGAGACCTCAAAAAAAGGTCGAAACCGGTCTGGGTAGTGACCTCCCCACCCCCATAATGTATAGCATCATACATCTCCTAGGAGATGTGTTTTACATTATGGGAAAATACTAAGCACAATGATCGGAGCTTTCTCCATCTTTACTACGAGTTGCCTGGTCATGAAAGGTTGCCGTACGCTTGTATCTGCCGAAACTTTTATAGTCTCTATATTCAGAATGAAACTCTTGTAGTTTCTGTATTTGGCTATGAAATAATATTGGATTCAATATCCACTTAATTTGAATAATGTTTGAAGATGTTTTAAATGCAATAAAGCTGGTCATTTTGCTGACGGTTGTGTGAGGGAAAAATTTAATTATCAGTGTAAGAAATCTGAGAGCAAAGGAAAATTCAAAAATAATTCCGATTCTACTATGATATTGGCAAAAGCAGGAATGTTAAATTACTCATTAGACATAGGTAAAGCTAAAGGCAGCTCAGACTCAAAGAGTTTGATGTAGCATTAGCTCCTTATGATTATTGAGATAATCTTTTGACAGTTTTACAAAAATTATTGAAAATGTGCCTTGTGAAATCTTATTTGCTACAGGTGCACATTTCATTCATTTCTTATAGTTTATTTAATAAAATAGAAACTAATTCCAAATAACATTTCAATTTTGAGTTTTCCGATTAGGTATATGTGAATCAGAAATTTCAGCTGATAAGCAAATACACTTTCATGTCAACCTCCTTTGTTTTTCTTTTGAAAGTCTGTCACCCATTAATAGTTCTTCCAGAATCTTCTAATCCAAATGCACAATATTTCAAATTGATTTTCTGAGAATCATGCTTTCACATGTAATTTTTTGATAGTACAGTATCCTCGTGTGGAGTAGAATATGGTTTTGACAAGACCAAGTGACAAAGTAAAATTAGAGCAATCACCAATAGTTTTTTTAAGTGTCACTAATACACTTTCTAGAGTCTAAAATAAAGTTAAGTCATAACCAATCCTGTCAGTCGAATGCATCATTTATGTTAATTATCATATCAGTTGAGCCAGTTATGTCAAAAATCTGTCAGTTGTGCCAATTATGTTAATATTCTCTGCAAAAGGACTGTGCCAATTTGTTTCTCTTTATTATTGATATTAACAGATCTCCATGGAGTCAAGACTCATCATGGGAGGTCCCACTCTCACAGGCAAAGCATTCCAACTGTCCACCTCTCTCCATGCAAAAAATCTACTTCTCATCCCCTTCACACCCACCTTATATAGCTTCCAGGGATGGTCTCTCGTTCTCCACGTCTCCATATATTCTATGAAATATCTCATCCACATTAATCTGGTAATTACCCTCATATTAACTTATGTCTTCCCTCTTCCTTCTGTCTTCTTTATTCAAAGGGATCTGAAAGTAGCTAGAATTTAAATTTATTTTTGTGAAGTACTGTGCTTTTTCAAGACAGATCAATAATTCCCCAATCTTACAAAGTGGGAAATCAATAGGTTTTGTAACCTTATATGGCTCTCAAATCTAAAACGAATTTTAGGCTTACATTTGGTTTCTCAATTAAGATGAATGGGCTATTCCATTGAGAATTTGATTTCTAAATTATTCCTGCAGTAGTTTCTGAAAATGCTCCATATAGTTCAATGGAATCTCAGAGAATATTGTGTCAATGTTTTTCACTAATACAGTAGAACATTCAGTACAAATTTGTACTCAATCTCCTATTTATATTAGGCAATATCAGACTCCACTGAACTACATGGAGCGTTTTCAGGAATATGAAAAGGCAGAAATAACTGAGAAGTCAAATTCTCAATGGAATACCCATTCATCCTAATTGAAAAACCAAATGTAAGCCTAATATTTGTTTCAGATTTGAGAGCCATCAATAAGGTTACAAAACCTATTGATTTCCCACTTTGTAAGATTAGGGAATTATTGATCTGTCTGGAAGAAGCACAGTACTAAACAAAATTAGATTTAAATTCTAGCTACTTTCAGATCCCTTTGAAAAAAGAAAACAGAAAATACTTTGCGTTTACTACTAGATGGCAGAAATACCAACTATGCAGGTTACCACAAGGTGCGAGAAATTCTGTCATGTCATTCCAGTCTTTAATAAATTCTGTCTTCTCATTTATTCAAAGAATCTAGATAGCTATTGTAAAATATTTTAAAGAAATTACATGAAGCTGATCTATCTTTAAAGTGCCTCTAAATGCCGATTTTTCTTAAAAGAATTAAGTATTTAGATCATAAGATCAGTTTGAAAAAAAAAAAAAAAGGAGGGAGGAATTATGGCAACTCAGTCAAATATAGAAGGTATATCATCAACCAAACCTCCAAAACTAGTGAAGCAAGTTAGTAGATTCGCCAGCACATTAAATTTCTATATAAAATTTATTCCTAATTGTTCACAGCTGTTGAGACCATAGTGTATGGGGTCTCAACAAAAAAATGTGTTAGACTGAGTTGGGGTAAAGCTGAACAAGAAGCAATTGACAACTTAAAACTAGCATTAACTAGAGCTTCAGTTCTTATTTACCCTAACTTTGGTGAAACTTTTCTTCTTTTTGTTAATGCTTCCAATGACTGCATAGATGCTGTATTAGAAACAGAAAGAAGATTTTAAGCCAGTAGCTTTCGTAAGTAGGAAACTATCAGGTCCAGAACTAAACTACTCGCCCTTGTATAAAAAGGCACTAGAGATAATATTTCCATTGAGAAAACTTAGATATTTGTTGTTGGGACAACACATTCAAATAAGATCCGATCACCAGCCTTTGTCATTCCTAAATGTTATGAAAGATAAAAATCAACAGATAAATTAGATGGGCACTAGACCTACAGTGTTAAACTCTGAATGAAAAGAAAAGTCAAAACCCTTATCTTCATTCAGATTTAACATGATTTATCAATTACGGAGCCAGTATCAATATATCAAGGGAAAAATAATCAATTGTAAATTATCAGTTCCGTTAATATTTAAGAAAGTTTTATCTAATGCAGCATATTGAAATTAAATAAGTGTTCTGTAAAATTTAAATTATGTGTAATCTATGTAAGTGCTATTACAATGTTGAAGGCAAAGGACAATCCGATTATAGGGCATTGGCCTGAAGTCATACACATGCACCTAGTAGAACGCACGTGGATGTCCTCCGAATAGAATGCTAGGGGTGAGATTGGCGCTAGGTGTTCATAGGAATGATGCGCCTGGAGAAATCAAAGACGTAGCCAAGAAACATAGGGCGCGCGTTTTAAAAGACGTTACGGCGCCAGCTCGTGGCTTTTTTCTCCTTCCCTATACTAGAGTCATCAGTATTACTTCTCGGTGGCTGCTTACAAGTTTGCTTTGTCGTGCGGCGTATCAGGACTTTCCTGTTCTACAAGTGGTTGCCGTTTTTTTGTTTTCAGTCACTAATATTGTTGTATTAACTTTGTTTTTCTTATACTAACTTCACTAACCTGCTGGTAGTGCGTGTTAAACGCACTACGGGATTATTCTAGAGTCTTCGGACTCTAATTATTTTTTATTTTTTTCCAGACGCAGAGACCAAGAATCAGTCGAGTGATCCCCCCCCCAGGACCTGGACCTTAGGAGTGGAGACTCCAGGGTTAGGGGACCCCAGAGTCCTGACCAAAGACCTTAAGGAGCTAGTAGGAGCTCAGAACATCTCCTTCACCACCTACGGAGGAGGACGATTTCTGTTCGTCGAGAAGAACGTGACGACGAGAGACAAACTTTTAGAGGGCTTCCAAGTTCAAGAGAAGCAGGTAACCCCCACCATGATTGGGTCCCAAGTGCGCCAGTTAAGAATCAGCCGCTTCCCTATGGAGTACATCGAAGCAGGAGACGACGTACTCATTTAACAAGTGGGGGTACATCCAGAGGGATACAGAAGGGAGAGTCCTTGCTGTCGACTGGAAGTACTGGGGCTGTGTCACTAGATTCATTAACATCTACGCCCCAACATATGCAACATTAAGACCAGCATTCTTCCAGTCGCTCCATACATGTACGGCGCCCATCAGGTCATCTTAATTCAGGACTTTAACTATGTGGCGTACCTGGCCTATGAAAAAGTAGGGGATAATCCCAACACAGGTACAGCTGGCTACAGGGACATGGAAATTCACCTTAGGAATCTCCAGTTGACAGATATCTGGAGGGCTCACAACCCCTACTGTTGGAATTATACTTGGACAGGCCAAGGCATCGGCACACGGATCGACCGCCTCTATTTGTCACCTTCCCTTGTCTCCAGAGCAGAGACAATAAGGCACGTTCCAATCAACTATTCCATCTCGGATCACAAATTAGTCATGCTCAGGTATCATCCCTTAGAAGCTGTAGATATTGGTCCAGGCCCCTGGAAGTTACTACCAGACTTCCTGTCCCTGTTCTCGGCCAAGCTTAACCAACTGTGCTGCACCTGGAGTACCACTGACTGGGACGCCTGGGCACGACTGAAGACTAACATCAAAGAAAACATGAAAAAATGGGGCCAGGAATGTGCCTTCCTCAGAAGAGCTCGGCTCCGTGATCTTTACAAGGAGAGGAGCTGATTCGTGGCCAGCCAACGCCAAGGCTATCTATGTCACAACGCCATCTGTGACATTAATCTCAACATTGAATTGGAAAGACAGAAGCAGGTGGAAGAAAAGAACACTAACATCCATCTCCACCTCAGCTCAGAAGACAAGTAATTGGCCACTTTTTACAACAGGTGTTACGTCAACTTCCGGCAGGAGCGAACCATTGCTACCATCAATGAAAGTGGGTGTGACCACACCATAACACCTAACATCATGAATGCCTTCTGGGGGGGGGGGGGTACTACAGTCAACTTTACCAAGACAACAGTGCCCCCAGGATTACTCCTGTTGGAACATTGACCCCCTTCCCTGTGCACATCCAAGCAGGGTTGATGCGCCCATCAAAGCGGCTGAAATAACATCAGTTTTAAGCAATGCTGTACAAAGAAAGCGCCTGGGCCAGACGGACTAAGCACGGAATTCTACCGAGAGACCTGGGACCACATCCTCCCTATTCTCGTGGCAATATTCAACATTTTCCTTACCACCAAAAACATGCCATGGGAATTTATGGAATGCCATACCGTCTTCATCCCAAAAACCAACAGGGACCCTTCCAACATCAAGGACTGGCACCCAATCAGTCTGTTGAACACGGACTATAAGATCCTCGCCCATGTTCTCAATAACAGACTGAAGATCGAGTTGAGGTACATCATCAAAAGTACACAAGTGTATGGTGTCCTGGTCGATCGATGGAGTTCAATCTCATCCTCGTCAGAGAAGTGCTACGTCTGATTAACATCAAGAACTACTCTATGGCATTGTTGACTATAGATCTCAACCGAGCATTCGACAGCGTCCGCTGGCATTCCTTTCTCTTTAACATCCTGGAGAAAGTCGGGGTCAGCAGTGGACTCCTCAAAATCATCAGAGGAGGCTACAACAACAGCTCCACTCGCCTCATTAACGGACACCTATCCGACCCATTACATCCAGAAAGGGGTCAAACAAGGGTCTTAGTCTGCTGCTCTTTGCACTAGCCCTTGAACCGTTCCTGTGGGCTGTCAACAACTCATGCGGTTAGAGGAATTCCACTTCCTTTCACCATGGACGATTCCAAGTTAATCGCCTACGCAGAAGACGTGGTAGGCACTCTTAGAGACAATGACTCCATACTAAACTTCTTTAACATCCTAAAGAAGTTTAAAGTGTTGGGGCTAACATCCAACCCCGACAAAACCAAGATCGAGATGTATGGAGTCTGGCAGCTAAACAACATCCCTGCAGGTCTCGTCCCTCTTGCCGACCCCCTCACCATCTTGGGGGGGTCCCGTTTGAAGAACAGCCCGTGCTCAACATAGAACATCGACGACAACACCGTCGAGGGAACTCAAGGACTGGAAAAATGGACAGCTGTCACTCTCCTCCACGGCCTCTGTTATTAAAACCATCATATGCCCTGAACATCACCAATATCAGCGAGGATCAGGAAGTTTCTGAATTTCTTCTGGGGCAATCTACGCTAGGAAGTTGAAATCAAGATCCTTCAACTTTTGGAGAAGCTGGGGGCTTCGGCCTCCCCTCCCTCAACATCAGATACCTAAGTAATACCGCTTTTCATCTAAACAGGATACTGCACACTGAACACCCCTGTGCGGTATTTCTTGGGCTTCAATCTTCCCCTTTTTGTGATTCCAGCCCACCAGGGTCCCAAGGCAGGCATTGTTCCAGAGGACTATAACAGACTTTGCCAGCTTATGCAACAACTCCGCTCGTCGGGTGTGAACATCGCCGGGATCCGGAACAGCTACACATGTTAGGAACATTTCTTCGACATCCTTCGTACCGATGTTCCAGATCTGGGGATCAACAACAACGAGGTCCTCTTCGGCCACCTCTCCAAACGTCGAGGCTACCCGTCGAAAAACGACGTGGCATGGAAGATTGCATATGGACACTTTCCAATCAACATCTGGCGGTTCCACAACATCCGGAATCCCCTTTTATGACTTCTGCGTGAGGCTGGACACCGTAGAGTACGCCTTCTACCGGTGTCCCATTTCCATCTTCATCTGGAGGAGGCTAAGCGACAAGCTCCGCATCCCCCCCCTACTGCAGGAGCAAGTCATCTTCCTGCAGTTCGCTAACAACAAGCAGAAGTTAGTGGTATTTATAATTAATGAGCTTAAGTACCACATCTGGAAGGTAAGAAAGAAGTTTTCTAATCCTACTAATCCTCTCAATCTGTTGGATCGCTCTCAGATCGTTCTCTACAAATTTTACGGTTCCTTAAGGAGATTTCTACATCTTGATAAGGAGACTCTGGGTGACACCACATTTAAGAACAAGTGGTGTTCACCTCCAATCCTGTGTAATGTTAGACACAACATCATCAAATGCTGCCTGCTTCCACTTTAAGATCTCCATCTGCAGCAGCAGCTCCACTTGTAGTCATTTCCTTGGTCTCTGCGTCTCCCCTGAGGTCTGTTTTGTTCCCTAGTCTCCCACGGAGGTAGTTCGAAGGAAAAACCCAGGCAGCGCAGGTCTACTCGAGGCAGGCTGCCCTGAAAGGGCCGGTCACCTCAGCATCGGCTACCTCCGTGGTCTTTTCGATCTTGTGAGCCAGGGGCTCGAGCGAGAGGGTGAAAAGTTATCATCTGATAGCGTGGAGCTAGCAAGATGTGAGATATGAGCTCAGGCCTACATTTCCTTTTCCCTACTGCCCACCTTCCCTTCCCTCTCCTCTCCTTTTCCCCTCTCCCATCCCCCCTCCCTACCCCCAACCTCTCTGTCACTTCCCCTCCCTTCTTTCTCTTCTCTACTGGGACTCTCTGACTCTGCACTTTTTCAGTAGGCCAATGATAAGATCCCACTTTACTTTCACCCTCTCGGTGGCTACTTACAGGTTTGCTTTTTCTATCGCAAGTATTGAATTTTCTGTTAGTTATTATTTATTTTGTGTTCCTTTGCTAATAACTGTTACTAACTTGCTGGCTCTAGTGGAGACACTCCCCCCCCCCCCCACTAGAGCGGGATTATTAGCCTTCCCGGCTCATTCACTAACCTACTAACACTCTAAGTCGGCTGACTTAGAGTCTATTCTTTTCCCTTTTTTTTTTTAACGCAGAGTTCAAAATGAGTAAATTTGTTCAAGGCCCCCCCCCCCCAGGACGAGAACACTTGGTATTGAAGTGCCAGGTTTGGAGGAGCCTAAAGTCTTGACAAAGATCCTTAAAGAGACCATAGGAACGCAGAACATCTACTCCTTCATCTCACATGGAGGAGGGAAATACTTCGTAGCTGTTAAAGACGTCGATTCAAGAGACAAACTTTTGGAGGCCTTCTCTGTACAAGGGAACCATATAACACTAGTCATGGTAGGGAGCCAAGTGAGGACGCTCAGAATAGACAGGTTCCCTATGGAGTATATCCAAGGCAGCGACGACTTGCTGGTACAAGCCTTTGCTAAGTGGGGAGAGGTGAGCAACGTTAGGCGGAGCATTTCCAAGGATGAGCCCACTTGGTTCTCCGGGGAAGTAACCTTTACAATGGACATGAGGTTACCAGTGCCCAACTTAGTGAACATCGGTCCGGTACGGATCATGGTGTACTACCCCGGAGTTCAGAGGCACTTGAACATCTGGGCAGAGTATGCCCCTGAGCCAAATGCTTTAATTGTGTCAGCATAGGGCACATATCCAGCCAGTGCCCTAACCCCTGCCGCAAATGTAACAACCCCGAACGCCAGCTGCCCGTTACGCACATTCGCAGAAAGAGCAGGGGCACCCATCAAATCATTGACACAATTCCCTACCATGATCAAAGAACAAGGTGACTTTCCACAACTCCCCAAAACCACCGGGGAGAAGATCTTCAAGCAGACGATCCTCGGAAAAGTAAAGAAAGTAGTTACAACTGCCACCCCCGTAGCCACTTCTGCCGCGACAACATCAGCAGTGACGGCGGCACCAGTAACAGAAGAACAGCCGGAAACATCAAAGACGGAACCGGAAACTTCCGTTGAAGCCGTCGCCTTACCGCCAACAACACGAGCCGGGTTTTCCGAGGAAAAGACTGCTTCATCTCAAGTAAGCGACGCCTCCCTTGCATTAGACATGCTCCTTGAAGAGGGGGAAATAACTGAAATGCCACCCCCACCACCAGAAACATCAAAGGCGGCAAAACGCAAAGAGGAATCGGCTCCTAAAAAGACCAAAAAACGTATATCCAAAACAAGGAAGGCTACAGACACTTCAGAATCAGAGATGGAGCTTGATTCCCATCCCCCCCGTTCAAGAGTAGATAACATCACGGAGAGAATAAAAAGATATACTGGGTCGCATTTTAACACCTACACATATAAGATCTCCGAAGACAAAATAATAAGCTTCAAGATAAAGAACAACAAACACGATTTCGAAGTCCTTGCGAACTCGTGTTCGACACTTGAAACAAGCCTGCAGGGGCCGGATATCCTCCCCCCATGTATTGAATCACTGATTAGACTCGTTAAAAACCTGAAAATAAAAGATCTAGACCGGGCATAAAACATCCAATGATGCCACAAGCCTTTTGCATCGCCTCGCTTAACATCAGAGGCTTCCGATCACCACTCAAACAGGAGGCGGTGTGGAAATTCATGCTAGCATATAACATCAGACTATTGTTTCTGCAAGAAACCCACGTGTACCATTTTAGAGACATGCAGGAACTTAGTCAAAAGTACCCCTTAACATCCTATTGGAACTTCAGCCCAACACCACTCAGTGCCGGAGTTGGGGTGCTTATGCTAGTTCCCCCCCCCCCCCCTCCTAGGAGCCTTTCACAACATTCAAAGGGATGCAGAAGGAAGAATTCTCACCATAGACTGGAAGTACCGGGGCTGTACCACCCGGTTTCTCAACATCTATGCCTCGGCTCACGCACCTTTAAGACCAGCGTTCTTCCAGACTCTCAACAACTACCTCTATGGCACCCATCATATCGTCATGATAGGTGATTTCAACTGTGTGGCAAACACGGTCCTTGATAAAGTAGGGGGGAAAACCCAACACCAGGAACATCTGGCTACAGACATTTGGAAGCTCACCTTCAGAATGCTCAGCTCAACGATGTCTGGCAACATCTGAATCCCCAAACCGTGACTACACATGGTTCAGCCAGGGTGTTGGTACTCAGCTAGACAGATTTTACCTCTCGCCATCGCTTCTTTCAAGCGTCGAGACGTTAACATCAGTAACAACATCACGGACCATAAACTTATAGCGCTCAGGTACCACCACCATTTAGAAAAAGTGGAAATTGGTCTGGGCCTCCTGGAAGTTACCATCAGACTTCTGGTCCCTTTTCTCAGCCCAGCTTCAACATCTCTACTCCACCTGGATGCAGGCGGGCTGGGACACCTGGACGCAGTTCAAATCCACCATCAAGAACAATGATTGAATGGGGCCAAGAACGTGACTAGCTTCACAGATCTCGGCTCCGAGATCTCTATAAAGAAAGGAGCTGGTTCATAGCCAGCCAACGCCAAGGAACACCATGTGACAACATCATCTGGGAAATTAACGGCAAAATAGACACCGAAAAGCAAAGGCAAGCAGAGGAAAGGAACTTTAAAATAAGAACACATCTGCGCTCGGAAGACAGGCCGTCGGCCGCCTTTTATGACAGGTGCTTCACAAAATTCAGAGAGGAGAAAACCATCCTGTCCATCACGGAAGGCAGCAATATCTTCAACAACACTTCTGACATCCTGCAAGCCTTCCAGAGGCACTACAGTGAACTATACTCAGACAACAGTGCCTCTACAGACTTCTCCTCCGGGACCATTCCAACACTCCCTGCACACATTCAAGCAGGGTTGGATTCCCCCTTCACGGTGGCAGAAATAATAACAGCCTTTAAGCAATGTCGAGCCAAGAAAGCACCTCGTCCAGACGGACTGGGGGCAGAGTTCTGTCGTGAGGCATGGGACTTCATCCTCCCAGCTCTACTGGCACTTTTTAACACCTTCCTTAACACCGGAAATATGCCAGGTGAGTTTGTGGAGTGCCATACGGTATTCATCCCCAAGGCCAATAGGGACCTGTCCCTAATTAAGAATTGGCGACCAATTAGCCTCACCAAAATAGACTACAAGATCCTGGCCAGAGTCATCAACAACAGACTCAAAGTGGGGATGAAATGCATCATCAACAGTACCCAAGTGCATGGCATCCCAGGCCGATCGATAGAGTTTAACCTGTACCTCATTAGAGATCTTCTCCGTCTGGCATCCATTAAAAACATCCGATGACATTGCTTTCACTAGACCTCAATCGAGCGTGCAACAGCATCTGACATTCGTACTTGTTTTACATCCTTAAAGAAGTTAGCGTCAGCAGCGGCCTCCTTTCCATTCTTCAGGGAGGCTATAACAACAGCTCCACCCGCTTCCAAATCAATGGATACGCAACTGACCTCATTATCATCAAGAAAGGGGTCAAGCAAGGATGCCTGCTCAGCCGGCTTCTTTTTGCTCTGGTCCTTGAGCCTCTTCTTCAAATAGTCAAGAGCTCTCGTGCCATCAGAGGGATACTACTCCCGCTCACCACGGAGGAATCCAAGATAACAGCCTATGCGAATGACGTGGTGGGCACCCTTGGGGACTATGACTCCATTAGGCACCTTTTTTAACATCCTTCAGGTTCCAAATATTGGGATTAACACCCAATCCCAATAAAACACAGTTAAAGACATATGGAGTCTGGGATCAGGATAACCATCCCCTGGGCCTAGTTCCTAAGGAAGATCCCATAACCATCTTAGGGGTACCCTTTTCGGCCCAGCCTGAAGTCGACGAAGACAATCTCAGCACCAAGATCGTCGAACAGTCTCAAGGACTGGAAAGTCGGACCGCTGTCACCTTCCTCCTGGGCCACAGTGATAAAAACCATTGTGCACCCAGCATGTCGTCAACATCACCGACATCTCGGAACAAGAGAGTCGACTGTATAGGAAACCCTTAAAGTTCTTCTGGGGCAACTTATGCCCGGAGGTTGAAACCAAGATCCTTCAACTTCCAGGGAAGCGAGGGGAGGGGGGGGGCTTTGGTCTCCCAGTCCTCAAAATACGATACCTGAGTAATACCACTTTTCATCTGAACAGGATACTGCAATCTAACTATCTTAGCAGTTATCTTGTTCGGTATTACTTGGGTTCAAGCTTCCCCTCTTTGGTATTCCATCCGACCAAGGAGCCAAGGCAGAAATTGTTCCAGAGTACTACAACCAGCTCTGCCAGATCTTACAACTTAGCTCTTCAGGTATAGACATTACTAACATCTGGAGCAGCAAGAAATGGTACAACACCATCTTTGACCATCTCTGCACTGAAGCTCCGCACCTGGGGGCCGTCGACAATATCCTCTTCGGCCACCTAGCAAGACATCGTGTCTACCCGACGAGGAAAGATCTGGCCTGGAGAATAGCATACCACAACCTATCAGTTAATTACATCTGGCAGTTCCGTAACACCAGGAACCCCTTTTGTTACTTCTGTCATGGTGTAGACAATGTGGATCATGCTTTCTATCATTGCCCAGGCTGACTCCCATAACATCTGGAGGAGGCTGAGCGGCATTCTCCACATTCCACTCCTAACACAAGACCAAATCATCTTCTTGCAGTTCACACCACCAACAAACAACAGACAGAGGTTATTGATCTTCGTGATCAATGAAATGAAGTACCACATCTGGAAGGTGAGGAAGACATGCCAACAACATCAATCCTCCCAGCTGGATAGACATCTCCCGGATCGTTTTATATTGCTTCTACGGGTCAATTCGACGTTTCCTGATGGTCGAAGAAGAGACTCTAGGTGAGCAGAAATTCAAGAACACCTGGTGCTCTCCTGTGCACCTTAAGGGGGGGGGGGAGTGTTCAAGTTTGCACTCCTTTTACTGTAAACATCTATAATAGAGTGCATCATAGCTCTGGTCCATCTATTTGAGGTTCTCGCCCTAGGTCTTCCACGGAGGGTAATTTGGATGCGAAACTGGTCAGGGAAAGTCAACTCCATGCGATCGATCTGGAATCGGTTGATCACCCGGGCACCGATTACCCCTGTGGTCTTGGTCTACAGCAGACCTGTGAGGACAGTGGTCAAATAGTTAAACATAAAGAATTATTATATGAGGCCTATTTTCTTCTCCCCCTCCCCTATTCCTCTACCCTTCCCCCCCTACCTCACCCTCCCACTGTCTCTCCCTACTTTCCCTTCACTTGAGGGACACTCTGACCCCTTTTTTCTATAGGCCAATGATGAGTTTCCTTTACTCTTTCACCAAAAAGTCCTTCGTGAGGTCATCGCGGCTAGCGGTAGTGTCCATGGACACTTCTGGGCCATGGAATGACCTGACACGGCAAAGTTCCAGATCACGCCGAAGATTGTAGACCCATGCCCAGCCGATTAATGAGCGAGCGGGTAGCCAGAATTGCTTCCCCCGTCAGCGATGTGTCATGTCCAAATCCAACTGATGTGTAGAAAAAACCCAGGTAAATCTAGGAGGTTAAGCAGAAAATTGAAAGTGCCATAGGGATATGCATGAAGGCCTACTGCATCCCCAACTACTGGTAATGTAGATTCTTATTTGTTAATGTAAAAATTGTGTAGGGGACATTGATTTAGATATATGTAAGTCTTCAACTCAGGACTATACCCTCATTGAAGGAACTTTAGGAGTTATGCTGATGAAACTTATGAACTCTATACTCTAATTGAAATAATAGTGTGAAGATAATTGTGAATGTATGTGAATTATAGAAAGTATAGTATTTAATGGTGTCTTACATAGATGAGAGTTAGATTTTGTTGGAAGAAATGAATTGAAATTATTATCTAATATGTTACAGGAGATTCAGCAATTATAAGTGAAATTACTCTCTTCCCAATATTATCTAAAATTAATTTAATATCAGAAAAAAATTGATTATAACATGTATTATGTCTATTCAGTGTATTATGTGTTAATTTCCTTTGAAATGAATATGAAGACTTTGTCTGATTTCCTTTTTGCTGAACCATTCATTAAAAGTTTGAACCTAAGCGTGAGATAAGATTGACAAACATAAACTAAGGGGCTATGACTGCAAAATAAGTCCTAACGGTGAGATTGTTTAAGAATTACGAGACTGTGTTTGGTTCCATGAATAAATATTCATCAAGTACATTTTAGACTGGCGCAGTATAAATATAAATTTTCTCCAAAATTAAGAATTAAACAGTACCTGAAATGAAACAAAGGATTTGGCGCCAATTAACATTTTCTTTGTCTTCATAGCTCACGTGCACATCTTGTATAATTTCTTATGGCCTAAATTGAAAGTTAAGACTTGCCTCACTGAGGATAGTTCAAGAAATTACTAATAAGGGGAAGTCAGAAAAGAAGATGATTATATATATACGAATACAAGTAATAAAAAGTAAGCAAAATAAAATTAGAAAGAATGTGAATCCAAGATAAAAGATATAAATGCAAAATTATAACAACAGGTATATAATATTGATATGACTTATACAGTGGTGTCCCAAAATTCACGCAAGAAGTAATTTTGATAGAAAACACAGGTTTTTAATTAAAAATTGTAATTTCTTATTGATTCATAAAGTATACAGTATAGGGTTATGCATGGAATAGCATATCGGGTAAATGGCCTCCACGCTTTGCTGGCACATACACACTCTTTTGTCGAAATTTTCCATGACCGTTTTGCATAAATGTGGCTTAATTTCGTTGATACAGCGCTCAATTTCCTCCTTCAAAGCGAGGGTGGTCGTGGGCTTTTGGCATAAACCTTAGACTTCAAAAAAAAAAAAAAAAAAAAATCCAAAGAAAAAAGTCCAACGGCGTTAAGTCACATGATCTGGGCGGCCAATTCTGATCACCAAAAAGGGAAATTACAAGACCAGGAAATGACTCATGCGGTAATTGAATTGTTTCTCGGGCTGTATGGCAAGTGGCACCGTCTGGTTGAAACCACATGTCGTCCACATCCATATCTTGCAATTTAGGCACAAAAAAAAAAACTGGATTATCATGTCGCGATAGCGAGCACCATTAACTGTTATTGCCTTACCAGCCGCATTTTCGAAGAAGAATGGACCGATGATACCTCCAGCCCAAAATCCGCACCAAACAGTGACACGTTGTGGATGCATTTGTTTCTCAACAATCACTCGTGGATTTTCTGAACCCCAAATGCGACAATTTTGTCGATTAACGAAGCCATCAAGATGAAAATGAGCCTCATCGCTGAAGATGATTTTGTTCGAAAAATAAGCATCCACTTGTTGTTCCATAATCCATTCAACGACCTCTCTTCGCTGTGTGTGTGGTCAGTAGGCTTCAGTTCTTGAGTCAATTGAACTTTGTGAGCATAAAGATGCAAATCGTTCGTGAGAATACGCTGTAGACAGCTTCTCGAAATGCCCAATTCAAGACCACGGCGCCGAATTGACGTTCCTGGACTCTCAGCAACACTCTCACGAACTGCTTCGATGTTTTCTGTTGAAGGACGGCCAGAGTGTATAAGATCACTAATTGATCCAGTTTCCTTGAATTTTTTAATTAATCTTCTCACAGTTGATGAAGTTAAATCACTATTCGGACCATATTTTGTACAAAAATTGCGAACTGTAGCTGCCAAACCTTCATTATTTTTAAAATATTGCTCAACAATGAAAATGCGTTGTTCTTTCGTGTAGCGCTCTATTTTTAATAACCCTGAACTGTCAGCTGTCACGCTGTCTTTTTTTTTTTTTTTTTCTCGTTGGCAACACTTTACCGCACAAATGGCGCTAAATTTAAATCTTGCGTGAATTTTGGGACACCCTGTATTTCAGGAAAAGGAAATGTGGTAGCAGATTACCTCTCTAAATTTTTAGGCTCTGATGATTATAAATCATCCAGGGATAAACATTTGAATCAAGATGAAGAGAAGTCCCAAATTCATAATCACGATAAAGTGAATAAAAAACCTACTTCACATATCTCGGAAAAGATGGGATTATTCAAACGCAGAAAGATAATCCTTTACTAAAAACTATTTATGAAATAGTATTGAGATACGAGACTTAATCATTCGTTTTCTGGAAAACCTCGAAATATTTAGGTAAGGATGGATTACTACTGTCTAGATCAGAGGTCGGCGACCCTTTCACTAAAAAGGCACCCCAAATGGCACATTACCTTAATTTTGCTGGAGGGGGAAGTTGTAAGCTTAAAGTACATTCAATACATATTTATTTTAAAGGACTTTATTAATACAAAATTATACTTGCAAACTTATGTACTTAAAAAAAAAAAAAAAGCGATACTTCGCATTGCAGATGTTCAGCTAACTTACTATAATCTGGAACGTAACGAATTTCCAGTTCTTAGGCAGTGGTCTAAATGAGAATTGTTAACCTGTGATCGATACTTGGATTTCAAATGCATATATGTATGTCAAAACACAATAAGAATATATTTTAAGAGCATATTTTCTTTATTATTATTATTATTATTACATGTCAAAATGAGCAGTAGAAACACTACTGTCAGTAAAATTTTCAACAATATTTTTCAAATTTGGAAAGTGTGCTGAATTATTTTTCAGTAGAGGCAATTTTTAAAGTGCCAATTTTGTTTGAATGAATTCACTGCATTTATCATTTGAGCAATATGATGATTTGGTTTGATTTCTGCCTTGGAATCTCAAATTTAATATTAAATTTTCCTGTTAAATCAGTAAGAAATCCAAAATCAAGTAACCATGTTTTGTCTTCTAACTGTAAGCAAGATTCATTCCTTGACATTAGAAACTCAGTCGAGTTTCTTGACATTACCTCAGTCGAGGTAATAAATTTAAAATCCTCTGAAGTATTTTTCCTCTAAGCCATCACACCTCTGTATGAATAAGATTGTCAAATTCCATATCCTCTTCTTATAAAAGTAATTTAAATAATCGGTGATGCATTGATGCAGCTCTTATCGAATTTATAATTTTTGTCACTGTTTGTATCATTGAAAAGGTTTTTTTTTTTTTTTTGCACATAACAATGACGTAATGATATGTAAATTTTGGGAATGAACAGTCTTGTTTACATAATGCAATAAATCCATGTTTTGTTCCTTTCATAGCCAGAGCCCTGTTGGTTGTAACTGCGGTCAACTTTTCTAATGGCAAATTACTTTCCTCCACATACTTTTCGAAAGTTAAAAAAATGTCCTCAGCCCTTGTTTGTCATTTTAAAGGTAGAATTTTGAGGAATTCTTCCTTTGTCGAAAACCATCTTCACAATAATAATAACAACTAATTGGGAATTAGGCGAGTCTACTGATATATCAGTAGACTCGTCTAATTGCCAAGAAAAGTAAATGCATTTTTCTAAATTTTTTTTCAACTCTGATTCAATGTCAGTAACAATAATTTTGATTCTTCATGTCACTGTTCTTGCTGATAGTTGAATTGTATTTATTGCTGTTGTTATTTCATTTTTATATTCATCAAAAAACGACTCGGAAGCCAACAACATAGATTCTTTTACTAACTTATCCTCTAGAAATGGTTTCTTTTTTCTTTGCTAACAAATGAGCAATTTTAAGAGAGGCAACTGTTGCTTTCTTTGACTATGAAGTTGGCTTGGTAAAAATACTTTGCTGTTTAGTTAAGTTCAGTTTCAGCTCACAAATTCTTTTTTTCTAATTATAGAATTTATAGGAAAGTTTTTATGAACAGCGTTGAAATGTCTCTCTACGTTTAGGAACTTTTTGGAAACCGCAACTCTTGCACTGCATAGCAAGCATACACCATGTTGGAGGTTGAATGGAATATTACCAGCAGCACTGGGAAAAGATTAAAACTGATTTTTAATGCTTCCAATATTTCTTCTGTCACTGAGACATCTTCAGGAATTAAAAATAACTCTTGTAACAACACACACGCCCTCTGATAATTATCAGAGATCCCACGTTACATCCTGGGCCACTTACAAACACCACCTAGACAGGACTTTCAAGTCATCCACGTGTTTCACTTAATATTGTATTGTATTTGAGTGTGTTGTTACAAAAGTTATTTGTAATCCCTGAAGATTTCTCAGTGACAGACAAAATATTGGAAGCATTAAAAATTAGTTTTAATCTTTTTCCAGTGCTGGTAATATTCCATTAAACCTCAAACATGATGTCTTCACAGTACTTAAGCCTCAACACATGAACAAGCATACACATTTTCCATTAAAATGAATAAAACCACTATGTTCAAGTTATAAATATTTTTCTTTATGTTATCCATCATGGGTTGTAAAAAATATAATATAAATATATAAAATTATTTAGAAACACATAAAATAAACAACTGATTATCACTGTAGAAAAGAATTAAGGCTACTAGGCTAGTGCGACAGATGTGCATAACCTGTGACTGATGATGTGCGGTTCGCATGCGCACTAAAAAATTTGAAGGTTGTTTGACACTTCAATATCTGCCACTGTGGCAGGCACTTTAAAAATGCTCCGTGGACACGTGGGTGCTGGCAAGCCCTGAGTTGCCAACCCCTGGTCTAAATAAATGGAAGAAGAAAACGTGAAGATATTGGCACCAACTTAGTGATTCCTTGGATTATTTTGTGCACTTTCAATGATTCTGACTTGGAATGACACCAATGATTTTCTAGAAATTGGCAAAGAATAAAGGATCGTTACATTTGGAAAGGAATGAAGAGTGGCAAACAATTTGTTTGCTTACACTTGCATAAAGGATTAAACTAAATTTATTATATTCTAGTAGCAATACATTTGCTGACTAGATTTCCTGAAGTAGTTGCAATGAAGGTTCAAACTGCAGACTACTGCAAGGAATTTTTCTGAACTCCTCAGACCAAGGAGCAAATTTTTTATCTGAACTGTTGTTACAATTCTGTAAATTGCTACATGTGAAGAAGATATTTACCACACCATACCACCCACAGTGTAATGGTATATGTAAAAGGCTGAATAAAAAAATAAAGCAAATACTTTCAATCTGGCAAACACTAAAATGAATGGTTGGGATTACATATCTTTCACAACCTTTATTTGCATGTAGGTCTGCTTTTCACTCTGCTATTGAAGAGTGAAAAGCAGACCATCCTTTGCATTATATGGTTTTGATCCAATCTTTCCTAATGAACTTGTTTCAGCCATTCCTTATACAGGTTACAATGGCATAAATGAATACCTGAAAACTAGTAGATAAATTTTCCACTACTCATAGGTTAGTAGGAGAAATAGAGATATTAAGTTCACAAAAACACCAGACAGTATATTAATCATTTCAGGAAGTACAAGTCATTTGCGCTAGGAGTTTAGTATATTGTTTAATGATAAATCTAGTATGAAAAGGGTAGGAAAATTAGGAAAGAAAGCATCAGGTTCATATAAAATTTTAGTCCAAGTTTCTCCTGTCAGTTTTAGGATTCAAGATTTAAGATTCAAGAAATCCTAGTAAAATTGTAAATACACTGACATGTTGAAAAGATACTTTTTAATACAGTATTGAAGGAGGAAGGTTTTTCTGATACTACTTGTGAACCATGTTCACAATCAGTTAGTATAAAATGAAATAGTTTTTAAAACTTTGTAATTCAATTACACAGCAAATGAGAAAATTAAGAAATTTTGGTAAAACAAAACGTAATCATACAAGAAATTTTAGAAACTCCGAAGCATATAGATAATGTATAATATCAGAGTGATATTAATCATAAAGAATTTGACATGGATGAAACAGTAGCAGAGTATTGTACATTGGTGAACTTAGCATTAAATAAATCAGAGGAAAATGAAAACACCTCAAATTTAGTTAGAGAAAATAAAGAATCTTAGACTTTAGAATTGATTCCGATAGTGATGATCCTGTAACAATAGAACATAATTCTTGTAATTTAATAAGTGTAAATTTTGAAAAGTATAGAAAAGAAATTTGTAGATATAATGAATTGGAGAGATCTCCAGCATCAGATGATTCTGAAACTAATGGCCATTTCAGAAATTATAAATAATGAATCATCAAAAGGCTTAACAACAAACTCATTATTTTAGATATAGGCATAAGCATCAAGAGAATTGTAATTTTTGTTAGATATAATACAAATATTATGGATTTTTTTCAAAAAAAATGTGAAAGAAAAATGAAACGTGTAAAAATAGTAATAAAATTATGAACCTTTTACAATTGATTTTTCAAAATTACTATTTTATCAGTTTTCGTATCGTATCCATGTGTAATTGGCACTTGCGCTGTTCTTACTAGATGTCCGATAGTTATAATTTCACTGGTTCTGTATTATAATTCTTAATGGTTAGGTGTACTGTGATATCCACTTAGTGGAACAAGTGCATAGATTGATAAGTGATCAACAGCTGACAGAGAAAAAGCATTCAGTAACAAGAGAATTAAAAACAAGGAGAGAGAGAGAGAGAATGGAAGTTTGAGAATGCAGACAAGAGAATTTTGTGTTGGGAGTTTTTAAGAAAACTTGACAGTCAGAATAAATTAATAGAGGATTTCAAAAAGGGAATCTTAGCAAGTCAAATTTTTTGACTGGAAAAGTGAACTGTCAAGTTATCTTGTCCATTGAAGGATCTTAGATATTTCCATGTGCTCCTTGAACTGCTTTGGCTATGTCGATGATTTTGTCTGTATAGAGCTGTTGTTCAGGATTAGAGTCTATTGCTTGCAAGGCTGCTGTAATTGCTGGAGAGGTAAAAATGTGGGTGGGTGTCAGTTCAGTATTAGGGCAGTTATTGCAGTTTCTATTTATTCTCGTAACATCTGTATTGATCTTGATTCTTTTAAAATGTCCAGTTTGGAGTCTTGCTATCATGGTGGGGATCTTTCTGTCAACATTAATTTTGAGAATTTGGTGGTGTACCCATGCTTTTAGTGGAATTAGTTTAGATTTCGCTAGTGCATTAGCAAGACGAGCGGACAGACGTCTGTGTTCGTCGTGCATGTTGTTTATTTCTTAATGGTGTATATTAGAACACAGAAAAATAAGTAAATAATTAATTTATTAACTTATTGCTGATATTTCGCTGGTGATATAACCAGCATCTTCAGAGCACAAAACACAGTTTGTCACAATACGCGATCTATAAAAACATGGTGTAATCAACGGACTAGTTAAACAAAATTGTAGCAGCAACACAAAGACTATTGAAAGTTTATTTTTGACTTGGTCAGACTATAATGAATTTAGTTTAATCCTTTATCCAAGTGTGTGCAAACAAAGTTTATGCCTGAAAGTATCTTTAGGACTGGGGTAAAGTAGTACAACACTGGGCGACTCCTTGCAAAGGGGGAGCAAGCTACCAACACTCCTATCTCAGTATCTCCCATAATGTAATGCAAAACACATCTCCTTGCGGATGTATAATGTTATGCATTAAGGGAAGGGCCATTACCCAGACTAATTTCGACCTTTATTGAGGTCTCTTCAGTGGGAGCCAGGCCCAAGTGGAGATACCAAGGCAGAAGCATTAGCAAGGTCATCTCCGCAAGGAGATGTTTTGCATTATGGGAGATACTGAGATAGTGTTGGTATCTTGCTCCACCTTTGCAAGGAGTCGCCCAGTGTTGTACCACTTTACCCCAGTCCTGAAAATACTTTCAGGCGCAAACTTTGTTTGCACATACTTGGAAAAAGGATTAAACTAAATTTATTAAAGTCTGACCAAGTGAAAAATAAACTTTCAACATCTTTCTCTAAATCCAGAGTAATTTAATAAAAAAAAAAAGGTGGCACACCGTTTGGTAGCCCTGTAGGAGGAGATGACCTTGCTAATGCTTCTGCCTTGGTATCTCCACTTAGGCCTGGCTCCCACACTGAAGAGACCTGAATAAAGGTCGAAACTAGTCTGGGTAGTGGCCCTTCCCTTAATGCATAACATTATACGTATCTGCAACGAGATGTGTTTTGCATTATGGAAGATACTGAGATAGGAGTGTTGGTATCTTGCTCCACCTTTGCAAGGAGTTGCCTGATGTTGTACCATCTTACCCCAGTGTTGAAGATACTTTCAGGCGCAAACATTGTTTGCACACACTTGGATAAAGGATTAAACTAAATTTATTATAGTCTGACCAAGTGAAAAATAAACTTTCAACATCTTTCTCTAAATCCAGAGTAATTTAATAAAAAGGTGGCACACCGTTTGGCAGCTCCTATAGGAGGAGATGACCTTGCTAATGCTTCTACCTTGGTATCTCCACTTGCGCCTGGCTCCCACTGAAGAGACCTCAATAAAGGTTGAAACTAGTCTAGGTAGTGGCCCTTCCCTTAATGCATAACTTTATACATATCTGCAAGCAGATGTGTTTTCCATTATGGGAGATACTGAAATAGAAGTGTTGGTACCTTACTCCATCTTTGCAAGTAGTCGCCTGGTGTTTTACCACTTTACCCCAGTCCTGAAGATACTTTTAGGTGCAAACTTTGTTTGCACACACTTGGATAAAGGATTAAACTAAATTTATTATAACACAAAGACTAGAGTCCTGATTTTGGTGCCCTCTATCTGAAAAAAAGCCAACTTTTACATAGAACACCTGGAAAAATCAGCAATCAATACAGCCACTCTCAAACCAACACTTTGGCTACGCTATATTGACAATGTGCTTGCAATTTGGCCACATGGCCTAGAGACATTGGAAACATTCTTAGCGCATTTAAATAGACATCCAAAAATCCACTTTACAATGGAACTGGAAGCTAATAAATGTCTGCCCTTCCTGGATACACTTATCACACATCTTCCAGATGGTTCCTTATCATTTTCAGTTTTTAGAAAACCCACACATACAGGGAGATATTTACACAAACAATCACACCATCACCCTTCTCAATAATATGGCATTTTAAAAACGCTAACCCACAGAACAAGAGCAATCTGTTCCAAAGACAATGCTCTTGCTGCTGAACTGGCTCACTTATGCCACACCTTCTTGGTCAATGGCTATAATCCCCATAAGATAAACAAAATACTAAATGCCCCTAAGAAACCCCTCCCACTATCCACCACAGAGAACTACAACAAAACAGTCATCATCCAATACATTAAAGGCACATCCAAAAAGATTGCAAGAATTCTTAATAAACATGAACTTATCTGCTCACCCAAAGGCAGCATTCCCCCTCTAGCACATCCAGGAGTCTACGAAGTACCCTGCTCATGTAATCAAGCCTATTACGGTCAAACAGGAAGAACTGTGAACATCCGCATCAGCGAACACAAAAGATACGTCTGGCATTATCACTATGGCAAGTCAGGCCTAGCAGACCATGCTCTGGATACCCCTGCACACAGGATCAACTGGAAGAACACAAATGTACTGCACAGAAGCTCTTACAAGTCAGAGAGCTTGTTCTTAGAGGCAACAGAAGCCCCGAAACACACTCCAAATCTCAACAAATATGGCTGTATAAATTTGCCTAAAATCTGGGAGACAGTCATCTTAAGAAAAAAACTAGTACCGGTTTTTTCTCTGTTTAGGACTCTAGTCTTATGTGATAGCTGCAATTTTTTTTTTTTTCCAGATAGACGGCGTCAAAATCAGGACTCTAGTCTTTGTGTTGCTGCTACAATTTTTTTAACTAGTCCGTTGATTATACATTGTTATAGTCTCGCGTATTGTGACAAACTGTGTTTTGTGCTCTGAAGATGCTGGTTATATCACCAGTGAAATATCAGCAATAAGTTAATAAATTAATTATTTACTTATTTTTCTGTGTTCTAATATATACTGTTAAGAAATAAACAGCATTAGCAAAAGTTATCATGTCAGTTTCTTGGTTAAGTTCTCTGGCCTCTTTTGCTAATTTATCAACTGCCTCATTCTAATCAATGTCTACATGAGCAGGAATCCATTGTAAAATGCAATTTTTTCCCAAATACTTTAGTTGGTTTAAGAGTTTATGGATGTCTTGTGAAAGCTTGGTATTGCCATTTTTGATTGCCTCCATAGCTGATCTTGAGTCACTATAAATTATAATTTCCTCTGATTGTTGAGATGATGATAATTTTAAGTAGTCTTTGAGTGCTTTATTTATTGCATAGAGTTCGCTGGTAAAATTGGAAGCAATTCTCCCAGATCCAACTTTTGTTGAAAGCTTTTTGCCTTTCAGGAGTAAGAGAGTACCGGCACCTCCATTAATCATACTGGTGTCTGACGATCCATTAGTATAACAATTAACTTGTTTGGAGGATGAAAGACAGCTGATAGCATTTAGGCCTTTTTCTTTGAGCATTTCTTTTCTTTTTTTTTTTGTAGAGGATTTGGTAAGGTATAGATTTATGGAGGTATTCACTGTCAACAAGTGAATAGTAAATAAAAAGAGATATTAAGTAGACATTCTTTTTAATGAAGAGCTCCAACACTTTTGGTTATAAAGTAATAAAAGAAACTTTTTTTTTCCTCTGGTAATGAATTTATTTGTTTCTTTCTTAATCCTCCTCTTCTACCTTTTATGGTATCGAGGTTTTTTATTCTTACAACAGCAAATGTCTCAAGAATAAGGTCGTTGGCCCTATGCCTCCCAGTGAATCCTATGTCTGTAGATGTGTGTGTGTGTTCACAGGGCCAGTTTGCCTGTTCTGGGGGATGAAAAACCCAAGTTTCTGGGTGAAAAAAAAAAAAACAACCTTACATCCATATGAGACCAGCTAATTCACCTTTCGTTGAAAGAGACCAGACAGATTCCTCACATCACTGATGGGAATCAAACCCAGGTCTTTCCAACCAAAGGGCTTCGTCTATACTGAATGAGCTACAGAAGCTTGTTATTTGCATGCCACATAATTATATTTTCTAAGGTAAGAATATTTACACCCAGTGTTGCAATGCAGATAAATAGAAAAATATATGCTAAATACAGAGATATTGCATAGTCCCAAAGAAGTTAAGAAGTTTCATATTTTGAGAAAAGGATTGATAAAGAATTGAGTAATGAACGTCTCTAGGAATTTGTTGTGAAAAACCAAATGTTCAGTCTGACAGACATGATTAAGTATATGTTAAACAGAATGAGTCAATGTGAGAATGAATTTAAACTATGAAGATAAGGGAAATCTCAAAATTACACCCAATTCTCCATTTACACAGTAGATTGGTTCCAGAAAAAATCATGTAAATGAAAACCATGTAAAAAAGAATTGAGTGCATATGAAAAAATAGAAGAATGGTTCCAGATGTGAAAACCCAATACAAACAATAAGTTATTTTCCAACAAAATATATATATATATATATATATATATATATATATATATACAGGGTGTTCGGGATAAATTTGACAGTTTCGTAAGGAAAAAGAAAATCTTCTTTGTATCTATTAAATTTAATGAATTGACAAAAAAACATTACAGGCAGAGTTAATTACAATACTATCAACAAGATTTACTCAAAATAACCACCATTAGCATCGATCACAGCTTCAATTCTGCTTCGGAACCTCGAACAAGCTGATGCTACAGTCTCCCTGGGAAGGGCCGCAAAAACTGTTTTAATTTTATCCATTAACTGGGCTTTTGTATTACTGGAAGTGCGATTGGTGTCTTTTTCAACTGCGCCCCATACAAAATAATCCATGGGGTTAAGGTCTGGGGAGTTTGGAGGCCAAACATTTGGACTGGTGAAGTCGTAGAAATTTTCAGACAACCATTTTTGACTTTTCCCAGAGGTGTGGCAAGGGGCCGAATCCTGCTGCCATACATACGGCCTACCATTGGCTACCCTTGTTATCCAGGGCTTGACTACAGTTAGCAACTCCACGAACAAAGCCCGAATTCCAATGCCAGGGTTCTTCAACACCTGTTCCTGCAGATTTGCGAGGAATTCTGCTGTACGAACGCAATCAGATCGTCTGCTAGGGATCTTTCTTCTTGCTACATCCTCGTAGTCACCATTGCAAGTCTCTAGTTCATGCCTGATTGTTTTTACTGTATTCAGGGAGCATTGGGCAGCAGTCGTAATATCCTTATTTTGATGGCGGGCACGAATCATCATGATACAAGTTATTCTCTTCCATGATTCAGGTGGGTTCCAGCTATCCATCCTTTCTGACATCTTGTATATGAATGAAGAAGGGTCCAAACTTTTAAATGAAGAGAAGTGTGTGTTAATACATGTAACTTACGGAAAAATATAATTAATTATAAATATGTCAAATTTATCCCGAACACCCTGTATATATACACACACACACACACACACACACACATCTCCTCTTAAAGAAAATAGTGTGTCACTAATAAAAAAAGAAATTCGTAAAGGTCCAAATACACCCGCGCATATGGTTATTAGTTAAATTTTATTCACCGTCACTTTCTGACAGTAGCTGCATTCTTTTGTGTGAGACTGGAATTAAATCACTTCCATCACTTGAGACACTTTGGCCATCCTGTTCATACTGCAATGGCGAAACGTTTTCTTCAGTAAAAGAAACTAAATTAGCACTAATTTCCAATAATTCTGAAGATTGATTTTTTTTTTTTTACCACGAATTCTATAATTAATCGTTGAAATCCTGTTTTGACTAGATCTTTGTATAATTCTTCATATTGCACTATACATGACTTCAGTTCACGTTTAAACTATTCAGATCGTTCAGTATTTGGATCATCTGTAAGTAACTGATTTTGCAATTTACTAGCCATTTGAAGCCCTTCTTTAATTAATCCTGTGGTGAGTGGAATCTCTTCATCATCATCATTTTATTTTCCATCGAGATTCTCAAAGACAGCTTCTATTATATCGTCACCACTAATAGCCTTGTCAACCTTCAATATCTGCAGACGAAAAATCATCAAATCCTTCTCCGCAAACGGCATGTGCTAATCTGATGATATTGGGATATTCAGCTGTATGCAAAGGTACAGGGTTTTTCTTTTTCACACATTCTGGCCAAGTAGCTTTCCAGCATGCATTAAAAGTTGATGGTTTCAATTTTGATAATGCCAACTTAGCAAGTTTGATGCAATCGAAAACAGAAAATTTCTTCCTCACATCAATAACTGTCAATAAATTATCCTTATCTAGTTTATCCAAAATGTATTGGAATGTTCTTCTTTAAAGGTAACAATCACACCCTGGTCTAGTGATTGTATTAAGGATGTTGTATTAGGTGGCAGAAATCAAAATTCCACATTTGGGTGTTCTAAAACAGGATGAACAGGCACACTGTCTATAATCAATAAAACTTTACTAAAGTCCAGATTTTTTTCTATCAAATAGCGTTTAACTTCTGGAACAAAACATTGATGGAACCATTCATTAAAAATTTCTTTTGTAACCCAACCTTTTTTTTTTTTTAATTTGCCTTCCAGTGCCACTGGTAATGTGTTAAAATCCACAACTTTCATTGCTTGCGGTCTTAGGGATCGATTAATGAGTAATGGTTTGAATATACGATCTTTGAAGCATTGCTGCAAAATAATAGTCACATGATCCTTAGCCGCTTTAAAGCCACCAAAATGTTTTTGTGATTTTACTATATAAATTCTACTTGGCATGTGTCTACATTCTGTAGCATAGCGTAAGCTGATATTTAAAACATCAGGGGGTCCTAAAATTCAAGTTTAAGTACATATCATACTAGGAAATGATAATTATAATAGAAATACTTTTTAGCAGAACCGAATTTAAACAGAAATTTTTTAAATAAGTGCCATTTGAACCGTGTTAAATTAAAATATACAGTGTAAAAATAGAATTGCTTTTGTTTTCTAAACAGTGTTATTTTGAAATCATGTAAAAAGAGAATTAGCTGTATAGTGTTTTTTGTTTAGAAAGTCTTGGACCCAATTAGTTTTGTAGTTATTAATTTTATTTACCATTGTACATAGTATTTAGCTTCATTAAACATATATATATATTATTTGGTCTCAAGTCAGTTATTTCCTGATTCTAAAAGGAATAGAGTTAAAATCACTGCACCAATCAGACTGAACTCTTGTAAATCTACTTAACACTCGGCATAAAAAACAGTCTCTTTACAGAAACTATTATCATAATTGGCACAGTTGACAGGGACTTCTTTCTGATATATGAGCTATGGAGTCGTGATGCATAATGGAAGATCTGCAGCTGCACTTTCTCTCTCCATCTTTTGAGGCACTGCATTCCATTCTCTTACCACCCTTTCTACAAAATACTTCTCACTCTCTTACTTGCCATTCTCTGTCACAGCTTCCAAGGATGGTTCCTTCCCCTCCACTTGTTCTGCCATATGAAAAAAAAAATCTCCCCATTATCCATCCAATAAATTCCTCTCATCAACTTAAGGTTTGTCATATCATCCCTTCTATTCACCAAACTTTGCAGATCACATGCCCTTATTCAATCTTCATAACCAGTGTTCTGCAATCCTTCCAACCTGGTTAGCCAACTTGTTAGCATATCCACTCTTCAACCAAGAGGCTATGAGTTTGAATTCCATCACTGACATAGATGTTTGCAATGTCTTTAGATGGGAGATGAATTTTATTACCCATATAAAAATATAGAAAAAAAATAATCTCCAACCCACCCACAGTACAAATGTACTACAGGTTCAAAAATCAACCTTTAATGGGTGGAAGCCACATAAAATGATTTTTGCACATTCTATCAGTAGCATTTACCATTCTGCTATCTCTTCTACACTACTATGTAGTGTCATGTAATAATAATAGTGATGTTGATGCTTCTGATACTCTCAGAACATTTTTGATATGCTCCCTTACCTTCCACCCACAAACCTCCCCTCACTAACAAATACATCTCTCACACACTGGTACCACTGTTTTGCTGTGCACTGTTGCTATGTAACTGGACTACACATGCAGTAATACATGTATATTATTACAGCATTACAAATATCCACCAACTGGGAGGGAAAAAAATTGGGTACTTTGTTAAAGATATCTTAGTAAACCAAATTAACAAATTACACAACAGCACTAGTTAATAAATAAAATAATCTGTCTCGAAGTTCTGAAGTGACATATGACCTACCTCCTTATTCAACAAAATGTTACTTTTAGAAAAAATAAAATAATAATAATGTACTAAATAAAATGCTCAGTCTGAAGATTATGCTATAACTATTGCTTTATTATCATTATACATAAATTGACAATTAACATAAGTAGCATTTCTTAAATGTATATACAGGTTCTTATTTGCAAAGTTTTGAAATTTGTACTGGCTTCATTTGTTAAAACATAAACTAAAATAAATTAAATGGCTTTTCATTGGAACATGCAACTCTGATACTCATGAAATCATGATGGTTAACTATTTTCAAACAAATGGTAAAAACCATTTTATTAAAAATTCAATGTTAGCATTAGTTGGAAGTCTCCAAACATTTTTAACAATGGATCAAACTGGTCAATTTTTTGCAGATTACTGATTAATGTTTTAGCAGACCGGCTGCTAATCAGAATAGAAATTTTCAGTGTTTCTAAAACTCATTATTAATGCAAATTGAATCAGGCTATTATATGCTGAATTTATTTATTTTTTTAAATTTACATTGAAAATACAAACACAACAAAAATGTATATAATTTAACTATAATTTTCTCTCTCTCACACACATACAGATATAACAGAATTTTTATGTGCTAGTATAGCCTGTAAGGGCCATAGTTTGGAGACCCCTTAACCTAGGCATATACAGAAATTAAAATTTTTATTTCTGAAATAAAATTTTTCAGAATTGTATTAATTTTTCTTTTCAGTTGTTTTTTGGCAATAAAAAAGTTGAATATACAACTTGGTTAAGGTGAAAAACCCATAGCATCAAGAAAATAATTTTAGTTCTTTAGTATAGGAATAACATGTTTATTTTTAATTATTTATTGTCTCTTAGCTTAGCAATTTCCAAAAGCCAAAGTTCTGTGTCATGAATTGGAGATGAATAATGGTTCTTATAATATGAGCTTATCTGCCTTCAATGAACAAAATACTTCCCTCATTTCAAGAGGAACAACAATTTGTCACATTATATAAAGGTAAATAACAAATACTCAAAAATTAAATTAAAATTTTTCATTTCAGTGTATAAACAGATTACAATTAAGTTTTAATAAGCAAACAAGGTTTCAGTTTAAAAGATGATTAATTACATTTCTATTATAAATTATAAGCAGCTGAATATCTTCAACAAATATGTAGGTATGCAGTTAATCGTGGATGGCCTCATACATGCTATACAAATGTGTAGAGAAAAATATAATCATTATACTCACCTACTATTTTCTTGAGTATAATTCGTTTATGTAAATCAGATTGGACTCTGGAATATCTCTCTCTTTCTCTCACTCTCTACCAGTTCTCTTCTTTTGAGATTAGTGTATTGTTTGGATATAAAATTTAAGTGAATGGACATGAAACATTACATTAAATGAAATAAAAATTATATTGTAGAAGATTGAGTTAAGGATTCAACATTCTCTGAAAGAAACTTGATATTTCCAGAGAGAGAGAGAGAGAGCACAACTAATAATTACTGGTTTGATTATCTAACATTTATTATTTCATTACATTCAGTGACAGTTCTTATCCCAAGCGTTCTAGAAAATTCCAAAATAGAGGAATTGTGATATCTGGGTCAGGTGTAAATTTAAAAGCAATACTGTTTCCAAGAGAAATACTGCTATCAGTGAATTTAAAATATTAGTGATTTTAAAATTTATATCTCATCTAGATTTAATTAAGTTCAAAATATTTATTTATAATAGAAAATTAATTTTCAAATTTACATCTGTTGATATAGAAATATATGCACGATATTTAAAATTATTCAATGACAAAGCCATGATCAGACTTTAGAAAATGCAAATCTAACATCCCCCCCCCAAGATCAGTGGTTTATTAAAAATAAATAAATAAAAAAACAATTGGAGTCCATGATATTCTACTGTCTTCCAAAGATTAAATCTATATTCAAATAGCACTTCCTGTAATCCAAACATTGTCACTCTAAAATTATAACCATGAATTTAAATGCTTACCTGTCATGTGGATATATATATATTTAATGGCAGTCATTAGTTTTCACTAATTTTAAATATTTATCTTTTCAGAAGACTATTCCATTAAAAATCAAACCGTCATATAAACACATACCAATTAATATAATAATAACATATAAACTAATTAACATCATTTGTTTATCCACTATAATTGGTCACTTTCTGATAACCTGCAATCCATCCACTTGGTATAAAAAGGGAATGTGAGACCAAGTAGAAAGTCAGGAAAAATGGCGGCCCGTGTGTTAGTGTTTTGTGTAGTGTATTATTGATGATGAAATTAAAGAGTCAGCTGAGTCATTGTGTTGTTAATTAGTGGCGATAGTTTTGAATGATAAATGATATATACAGAGGTAAGTGTTCTTCATTTTCTGAAGTTTTTTAAGGTGAAATATTTGCTACCGTTGCTGGTAGATCGATTTGATCTATGGGATATATATAATAGAGTAACATTTTATTGTGGTAGACACCTAAGAGTGTCTACGGGATCTGCTAGTGGACCCTCAAAAGTCCACAGGATTGTCTTTGCCTGCTCGGGGCACCTGAGGGACCTCTACTCTTTCTCCATCTGTGTCTCAACACATTTTTATTTCTTGAAATGACAAAACTTCTAAATGAGACCCAATTCGAAGAAGTCTACAGGGAATTCCTCAGACTGGGAAAGCTACTGAGTGATAATTGGCCGGGAAAGGTTAAACTGTATGACACGTTTCCCCCCGAATGTGTCTCAGACGCTGTCGCTGAAGATCATTTAGAGTCGATGCCTTCTACTCCTTCAGACTTTGTAGAAGTGCGTGCTCGCAAAAAGCGAAGAACAACAGAAGAACCGCACAATGACAATACTGAAATGGAACAGGATTCTCAGGGTTCGGACGCCGCTACTTCTCCCAAAGAAAAGGTGCCTCCGGTCATCCTTAGAGAAAAACAAAAGTGGGCAGCTTTACGATCCACAATGTCCAATCTGCATATTGGCTTCATTAAGGCCAAAAACATGGATGAAGGCATAAAGATTCAGCCAGCAACAGTGACAGACTACAGAAGGTTGACCAAGGAACTGGACAACAGAGGCATCCAGTATCATACCTTTGCGCTCAGTTCAGAAAAAAATTTAAAAGTAGTCCTTCGTGGTGTCTGTGAAGACATTGACACAGCAGAAATCGCTGCTGACCTAAATTCTCAGGATCTGCCACCAGTCAAAGTGAGCAGAATGTATAAGGCAGACAAAACTCCCATGCCATTAGTCCTTGTTGAGATTCACAAAATATATAAGGATATCTACAACTTAAAAACAGTCTGTGGTCTCATCGTCACACTGGAACCACTCCGTAAAAGATCATCTTCTGGGCAGTGCCACAGGTGCCAAAAGTTTGGCCATGCCCAGAATCTATGCCGAGCAGAATATAGATGTTTAAAATGTGGAGACAGCCACCCAACCAATACCTGCACTAAGCCAAGGACCACCTCGGCCAAATGTGCCAACTGCAGTGGCCCTCATCCGGCGAACTACAAAGGATGTACTCAACACCCAAAGAACAGACGGATGGAGGCAATCAATCAGCCCTCCTCCTACAGTACAAGAACACCAGCGGCCCAGACATCAAAACCGGAGACTCAGCGACCACAGTCGGAGACCTCCAACCAAAAGCAAACAAGAAGTTATGCCGATGTGACCTGTACAACTAGGCCAATTCCAGAACAAAATCAATCAAGAGCACCTAAAAACCTAACAGCTATTATCACGGCCTCACTAGCAAACGTGCTACAAAATTTTAGCCTATCAAACCCTACTGAAACCTCCACTAAAAGATTTCTTCGTGAAACACAGGTCATCCTCACAGCTCTCATAAATGAATAGTAACAAACTCATTCCAGCATCTCTTCAAATAGTTGCTTGGAACGCAAATGGCCTCAAAAACAAAATCCTGGAACTCCGTGCCTTCACATCTAGGTATCAGCCAGATGTTATTCTAATCAGCAAAACTCATCTAAGACCCTCAGACAACCCTACAATAAGGGGCTATCACCTATACAGAAATGACAGACTACTCTACAGAGGTGGTGGTACTGCCATCTTCATTAAAAACTACATTAAGCACCACTCTGTGAGCATTCCTTCAACCACTAACCTTGAGATCACAGGAGTGGAAGTAGTCACCAGCTCCACTGGCAAACTGAAAATCTACTCAGCTTACAACCCTCCCCAAAAATCTCTACTTCACTCTGATCTAAATGCCATCTTAGGCATCAGAGGGCCCACCATTATTGCCGGGGATCTGAATTCCAAGCACCCTGCCTGGAATTGTTCAACCACAAACAAGAATGGTTGCATCCTTTTCAATTACTTAGGATCAAGCAACGCTGTTGTGGCAGGCCCCACCGAACCAACTCATCTCAGTACGTTCGGCACTGCTGATATCCTGGATATAGCTATCCTGCAGGATATTAAACTTCAGTACAGTATCATATCTATGGATGAACTATCATCTGATCACAATCCAATACTGCTGCAGCTGGGAAATCAGGAATTCCTGTGTCCTCCTTCTCACTCCTACATTGTATGGGAAAGACTGTCAGCAGCACTCAAGGATTATATTGGACCTGTTCCTCACATACGCACAAAAGAAGAAGTAGAAACTGCAGTTACAAATCTCACACAACAAATTAATTCTGCTATAAAGGTAGCTTCCTCCTACAAATCTGCCCACAAGCCAGATCGTTTGCCTGAAGACATCATGAACTTAATCAGAGATAAAAACAGAGCTCGAAAGAGATTCCGTAACACGTGTGCACCACAAGACAAAACAAATCTAAACAGACTAAATGGGGCAGTAAGAGATGCACTGAAAGCCCACAGAGACTATGTATGGGATGAAAAGTTATCCTCCATTTCACCTAGTGATCACTCCATCTGGGGACTACTGAAAAATACCAAAAACAAAGGCAGATCCCTTCCCCCAATATTAACTGATCAGGGCCTTGCTCACACAGATGTGGACAAAGCAGAGGTTATAGCGCACAGCTTGGAAGAGCAATGCAGGCCTTCGTATGGAAACCTTGACTTTGACCACATACATAAGATTCACAGCAAGGTCAGACACTCACTCAAACTTCCTATCACCAGCACTGACCATATTGCATCAACATCACCTGCTGAGATATATGACATTATTAAAAATTTAAAGAACAAAAAAGCTCCTGGACCAGACGGCATTACTAATCGTGTGATTAAACTTCTGCCCCGGAGGGCAGTAGTGTACCTGACCAGTATAATAAATGCAATTTTAAGATTTCACTATTTTCCTTCCACCTGGAAACTGGCTGACGTAATTCCCATACATAAGCCAGGCAAAGACTCACACCTACCCCAAAATTATCGTCCAATCAGTCTCATCTCAAATATGGGTAAGGTTGCAGAGAAGGTCATCCTCTCACGACTTCAAACTTCAATAAATGACCTAAACATCCTTCCAAAAGAACAGTTTGGTTTTAGGCAACACCATAGTACTACCCAGCAAATCCACAGAATTGTTGAATACATCACAACCAGCTACAACTGGCGCCAGTGCACAGGCGCTGTTTTCCTAGACTTATCCAAAGCATTTGACAAAATCTGGCATTTTGGACTCCTGCACAAGCTTATCTCAGCCGGCATCTCACCTAAAATGGTTCATTTAATCCACTCATATCTTCAAAATAGATCAATGCAAGTAAAAATCAACGGTTCTACATCCTCCCAGCGCCACATCTTTGCTGGAGTGCCGCAGGGATCTCTACTGGCTCCACTGCTGTTCTCTGTATACATGTCAGACATCCCACACAATCCGATGACTTCCATTTTGGCCCTATATGCAGACGATACGGCAATACTAACCAGATCTCTCAGACCCCTTTTCATTACCAGAAAGCTTCAAGAAAACATTCTAAAGCTGGAGGGTTGGTTCTCTAAATGGAGATTGGAAGTCAACCCCCAGAAAAGCTCAGCCGTTCTTTTCTCAAAAGGGCCAATGTCTCCTGTAGGAGATTTGTTACTATTCAATATTAAAATTCCCTGGCAGTCAGAAACAAATTACCTGGGTGTAATTCTCGACAAAAAGCTATCTTTCAATCAACACACCAAGTCTGCATGCACAAAGGCATCTAAAGCCATAGCACAGATCTATCCGCTAATTAATAGAAATAGCAAGCTCAGCAACAGAATCAAATTGCAGCTATACCAGTTGACGATTCGTCCTATAATCACCTATGCCTCTCCGGCCTGGAGCCACACCTCTAATGCTAACATCATCAAAATACAGCGAGTGCAGAACAAGTGCCTGAGAATGATTTTGAATGCCCCGTGGTATGTTAGAAACACTCAACTCCACAGAGACACAAATATTCCCTATATCTTCTCTTTTCTACGATCCTTAGCCACCAAGTTTTTCCTAAAGACGTCCACACATCCCAACGATTTGGTTCAACAAGCTACAGCATACGATCCAACGGACATATTCAAATACAGAAGACCAAAAGCTATATTGGCCTCCTTTAGTGATGCATAATCTCCATGCCCAATCAGGGCGAGCATTCTGCTCATAAATTTTACCTTCACTGCAACCACAACAGATAGCGGGGAATATGAAAAGCATCTTGCTTCACCCCTAAAGACATAAATGTCAATTGTCAGTAGAAAGTCAAGTTTTCACACCAGAAAATATTATTAGATGCAAATTTGTTACTATTCATTATGGAAAATTATGGAGACAACTACCATGTTAGAGCAAAACTTTATAAACCAAAATGAACACTCAATGTTTTGACCTTCATATCAAGGTCATCATCTGGAGCATATACATATATACAGAGAAACAAGCTGCATGACACAATCTACATGATTTGCTAAAGTTACTGATCAATCGTCACAACAATTATTAACCTGACCTCTGGTGTAAAAACAAAACTTTTACTACATCAAAGCTAGAGTCCTATTATTATTATCTATTAGGTTACAAAATTAAATTGGGCTGGGGAGCAACATGTTTCTCTCTCTCTCTCTCTCTCTCTATATATATATATATATATATATATATTAAAAAAAAAAAAACCTGTGATTATACATATAAATTTCAATCAATTGGTATGGAATAGTTTCCAATAAAAGCTGAAAATTGCTTAAAGTCCTAAAGTATGCTAGATATTAAGTAGGCTGAGTATGTGCCATCCAACCAAATTCTTGGAAATTTTATGCCACCATTATTGTTGAGATTAGGGTGGTTAATCAGAATTTCACAGGCTTCTTTAAATTTTCTTTCATGCCAGGTTTTTGCATGATGTAAAGAACAGGTAATCAATTTGGTGTAGGGTGTTGAGAGCGTGATCTGAGAGGCCTACTTCAACATGTTGAAGGAGGTGTTGAAGCAGGCCTCTGCATCCCAATAATGGTGGCATAAAAATTCCAAGAATTTGGATGGCACCTATTCAGCCTACTTAATATCTAGCATACTTTAGGACTTTAAGCAATTTTCAGCTTTTATTGGAAACTATTCCATACCAATTGATTGAAATTTATATGTATAATCAAATAGGTTTTTATATATATATATATATATAAACATGCTGCTCTCCAGCCCAATTTCATTTTGTTACCTAATAAATAATAATAATAGGACTCTAGCTTTGATGTAGTGAAGTTTTTTTTTTTTCACCAAGTCAGGTTAATAATTGTTGTAACGGTTGGTCAGTAACTTTAGAAAACTATGTTAGGTTGTTTCTCTGTATATGTATATATATATATATATATATATATATATATATAATATGTATGCTCCAGATGATGACCTTGATATGAAGATCGAAACGTCGAGTGTTCATTTTTGTTTATATTAAACGAAAGTTTTGCTCTAACATGGTAGTTGTCTCCATAATTTTTCATAATGTATTCTGATCACCATGTAAGCATGAAAGAAAGGATTGTTATTATTCAGGTTCTTGTAAAAACTACCTATCTCCAAAATGAAGATTCTTCTGCTAGTAATGATGAGCTAAAGGTCGGTTGTATTCATGTTTGAAGAACAAGGATGTGCAACAGACTTTGCAGAAGTTACTACGGTAGATGCATTATGTCAAGATTATGTACTTCACTGTTTCACCTCATTGCTTCAAATATGCTTAACATTACCTCTGCTGCATCAGATATACATATATATATTAAGTGTTCTTTGTCTAACTGCTACTCAAACATACCATAAAGAATACAAAGCTAGAATGAAATGGAAATGAATGGAAAATGTATTATTTAGCCAATAAAGCATGTTACAGCAAGATTTAATATGATTTATCATTTTCCATAAAAATTGAATTCAACTCAAACATCTAAAAAGTTACACTGTGAAAATGTATTATGAGATCCAAGAAGAAATGCCTTCAGATAATTTTTAATTCTGTCAATATTTATATTGATATTTTCCAAGATGCTGTCATTACCATCTTAAAATTTAGATATGCCCATCTGCTATACTTTCTTTGTCCAATGATAGTTGGGCTAAGAAAGTATAACAGATTAACAATAGACTAATAGATTTCCAGTCCAAGAAAATCTCCAGATTTAAATTTAGCAAAAAAATATGGGGTCTAAAGTAGGCCAGGATTGGCAATAGCAAAAAGAGAGAAAATTCATAGAGAAGTGCTTATTAATGCATGGAACCACGTAATTTCTCAGCACTAGTGAAAATATATGCTCCGAAACCGAACAGAAGATGAGAAAAATAAAGCCCAATTAGTTCAGTGCTAAAGGAAGTTCACTACAGCAAACTCTCCACTATAACAAACTAGTTCTTTAGTCCCTAATAAGTTCACCATAGTGGAATATAACAAAATAAATGCACTAATGCTTCTTTCTTTTTCAAAGGGTAGGGCCATTTTAGCCCTATCCAACTTTTGGAGACTGAGAGCAATCAGTTACTTAGCTAATCAGAGATAACTGGCCTAAACTATCAATGATTTTAAACAGCAACCAGTGAATAGAGTATGACAGACAACTACCTCCATCTCAATGTCCCTAACACAATGTATTATTTTCTAAAATACTAAATTTTCTTAAGTTGTGAAGGTCAAAACCCCAAATTTCTGGAAGTAAAAAACACTACCTGTCAATGCAAGAGATCATTAACTCAGAAACCAGTCAAAGAAAAGCTTAGGGAAAAAAACTCTTCTAGTCAGCAGCTAGAACTGAACTTAGAATTCTCTTTCTTCAGAGGGCCTAGCACTATGGCCCTCTGAAGGGATACATAGGCCTGAGTGTAGACTGTATAACTAAATTAATTATCACAGGTGTTACAGAACTGGAAATGCATGTTAAGTACCTGCTTTATAAAACTGTTATAGTAAACTCATTCACCAGAAAAACTATTTGGAATGCCTCAAAAATTAATGCCATTTTAAAGAGAGTTGCTACAGCAAACTTTTCTCCTATAACAAACTATTCCTTTGGTTCCTATGAGTTCACTATACCTGATTACCTTTGTAATCAGATATGTTGTTAGCTATGAATATATTTAAATACCATTGAATTGATCACATATAATTTTTGAATGCCCAGTAATAAGCTCTATTGCAACAACTCCATTATATGTCTTAATTCAAGAAAATATAAGTAATAACCTAATTCTAAATTTGATAGCAAGCTGATTTTTGAGGCAGGTCACCTGAAGTTACTTATAAATAAATTGGCATGAGCTGCTAAAATTAAAAGAGGAAGGGATTCTAAAAAATAATGTGCACTTGCCTATTACTGTGCATAAAACAAATTACACACACAGTATTCTGTAAGCTCATAACACAAGCAACTTTGAAGAGTTAATGGCAGGGACATTCATTTATACACTGTAGATCAAAAACTATAAGTTCTAAAAGAATTTAAAAGTTCGTAAACTTTTAAATTCTCCTTTTCCTGCATGAACTTAATGTAGAATTCTATTCTTAAGATCCATATGTTGTTGATACTCCACCTACTTCATTGTAATTATATTTACTGACAATCAAAAATATGTTGCAGCCCCACATATTTCCATATGTTCAACTTTATTCAAGCTAATATTTCTACAGTGTAACATTAGCATCTGAAGATATAACACTGTAGAAACTGTAAGGAATAATCAAATCTAATCAAGTATGTGAAAAATGTGAAGCAACTCACCTCATACACACACATACAAAAATAGATGAAATCGATTAAAATGTTTCAAATTTCTAATGTATAGATATAATTAAAGACATTCATTTTTCAGATATCTTTCAAATGTAAGAAAGTGGCAGTTATTGTTTATGCAAAGATGGTGTAGAAAGGCTTAAAAGAACTATGATAGCAAAGTGTCATTTCCAGCCATTTAATAGTATCCAGCAGTTATACTATGGGGTGCATCTCTAGCTCGCCTCCACGTGGTGCACCTGCACCCTAGGTATTACTAAATGAACTAGAGTGATTGCTGGCAGCCAGACCTATCTTAATGATATCCTGGTTACAGTCACATCAAATCACAAGATATACAATCACTGAACAGTTCTTTTTAGGACCACAAGAAAGCTGGTATTAATTTCCAGATGTTGCCAACTAAACATTGAAGGAATCAGCTTTGCTAAAAGTCAATATCTCTCAAAAATCCTTTGAGAAAATGATATAGACATAATTTAAATTAAGAGGATATTAAATCCCACATTGTTTTAAAACCAAATAAGAAACGCAAAGATTGGAATCAGAGAGTTTCATGCCGAATATAGTAAACTATAAAGTATCGGCGACCACTAGTGTGAGCTAATGCAAGTGACCCTAGTACATAGTACAATACCGGAGAACTCGCAGCAAAGTCGGTAAAGTTCTGATCGCTATTCTTAGGTATTTTCCATAATGTAAAAACACACTTCCTAAGAAATGTATGCTGTTATTACATTATGGTGGGAGGTCACTACCCAGACCGGTTTCAGCCTTTTTTGAGGCTTCATCAGTGAGTAGGTAGACCAAATTAATACCAAAGTGTATAGCGAAAAGAACTTATATACTCTGCTATACGAGTTTCCAAACAGGTGCAACCATTAAGTTACTTAATATAAAGAGCTAATAAGCTTCATTTCGGCGATATAAACATTATTTAAATTAAGGGGATATTAAATCCCACATTGTTTTAAAACCGAATAATGATATAGACATAGCTGTCATTCAAGACACACACAGATAATGAACAATTGAAATCTAGAGGGAGAATTGCAGGGTATGATATTCACCAAGCTCATGGCTGTGCAATTTACGTATGCAATAATATAGAGAATGCTCACGTAATATCAGCACATATTAATCAAACCATACACACTATCATAGCGAGAATTGAAGATCTCACAGTGGTTAACATCTATAAGTCTCCCCTGGCAAAATGGCCACCTGAAGTAATTTTCACATCCTACTATCTACATAGGAGATTTTAACAGCTGTCATACCCTGTGGAATTAGAATAATGATGGGAACAGTGAAACATTAATAAACTGGGCTGAGCAAAACAGTCTGAATTTAATATTCAATGCAAAGGACAAAAGAACCCTTAAGGCTGCAGTATGGAATAGGAAGATTTTCAAGGACTTGCAAGGGCCAGTATTGGTAGAAGTAGGAATACAAATACCAATAATATGGTCCATCCCATGACCAAGATAAAATTTTAGAAAAGTGAACCAGCAGGATTTTTCACAAGAACTGGATAAAGTAGTAAGATGGTATCATTTTACTACTGTAAGATGAAAGTTACAACAGATTCATTGGACCCATCATATCAACAGCGAAAGGAATACACATATCAGGTTGGAATAAAGACTATGAAGAGCTATACCAAGTCTGTTTAGAATCTGGCAGCTGTGACATAGCTGACAAATTATTTCAGAAGCTTGATAACGAATGAATAAAAACTACAGAGGATTTAGACTTTAAAAAATCAAGTAGAAAAGCATTGAGCCTATTGAAGTTAGGTGAAAGTCACCTGTAAAAATTTTTTGGTGACTCCAGATCAAATTACCTGTTGAATAACCTTGCTGTCTAGAGCCCCCTCAAGATCATCAATACACATGGGAGATTAAAAGATAACTCAGAAACTTACGACAAAGCGAAGCTGCTAGTTCCCAATTTTCATGAGAATTTACCACAGATGAAATAACTGTGGCCTTAAAGGGGGTTAAAACCAGTCAAGTACCAGGCTTTGATAGTATTCATCCTGAATTCTTGGTTATCTGTGGAAAAAATTTTCATCAATGGCTAACAAGATTTTTTCTTATATTTTAAGGACAGAAAACCTTCCAAGGGCCTTTAAGAGAACCAAAATAATAGGCATATTAAAATTCAACAAGCCTCAAGATCAAGCAGAGAGCTATTGCCCAATTGCTCTCCTCAGATGCTGTTATAAGTTCCTCAAAAGACTTCTCCTTAACAGAACTGGGCCAAAAAATATTGGAAGTTATCGCTATTGAGCAAGCAGGCTTCATGGCTCAATGTAGTTGTATGGAGTAAGTACTAAGCCTTACTACCCATGTCGAGGCAGGATTTCAGAGATGTTTGAAAACTTCTGTTGTGTTTGTTCACCTTACTGACACATATACGACAAAGTATGGAAAGAGGCTCGTAAGAGTACAGAAAAAATAAATAGTAACCCTGTCTTACCAATACACGATGACCTCCCACATTTAAGTATAGATTGCCTTAAATCCTAACAGCTTATTGAGAAGCTTAAAAAACAAATATATCCTTCCCAACCAAAATCTGAAAGGGACTGAGCTCCCACATCACCTATGGAAAAGTTTAAATAGGATATGCACAGGCCATGGTATCTGTGCAGGCAGCTTACATAAGTAGGGAAGATCACTTACACCCCAATATGACTGTGGGGGCCACAAACCAAACAATCCAGCACATTGTGTTGGACCGCAGCATAAGAACATACCCTGAGGGACTTTTTTGAGGCGATCCTTCAAGCTTTTGAACGGCTAGTGAACTAGATTTAAAATTTTAGTGACTTTTTTTTATCTGAATTTTATATCTTTACTAGTTATTTGTAAATGTACACTACCTGTCTCATTTATCTTGTCTACACAAATATGTATTATATATTTTGATGTCGTGGCTTTTTTTTTTGTCATATGCTAAATAAATAGTTTATCACTAGGAAGTGACCAAAGATTTGTCTTTGGTGGAAGGAAAGAAAAACGTTAGATTTTTAACTGCAGAAAGAGTACAACAAATGAAGAATATGAGCAATTTTTTCAAATATGCCTTATAATAGCTGTGAAATGCTATTATATGTAAAGTGTTAGTTATTTCTTTTTTTCTACTGTAAATTTGATGCATTGATGAATATTGATTTGAAGTTCATTTTCAGAGACAAGCCAAATGAAAGAAACAATACCAAACATGAGGATGGGAAAATATATTTGAAGTAAAATGTTCAAGCTAAATCATGTAGAAATTAGTTAAAACTACTGATAAAATTTCCCTGTATATATGTAAAACAGCTATAACATATAACTGACAAAATTTATAAGTTGTCTTGAACAGAGAAAATTACTTATTTTAGCCATTCAGGAGTATTCTGTTCATGGCTACATTAAACTAAATTTATTATATTCTAACCAAGTGAAAAATAAACTTTCCAGAGTAATTTATTAAAAAGGTGGCACACCATTTGGCAACTCCTATAGGTAGAGATGACCTTGCTAATACTTCTGGCTGGTATCTCCACTTGGGCCTGGCTCCCACTGAAGAGACCTCAATAAAGGTCGAAACTAGTCTGGGTAGTGGTCCATCCCTTAATGCATAACATTAGACATATCTGCAAGGAGATGTGTTTTGCATTATGGGAGATACTGAGGTAGGATGATAGTAGCTTGCTCCACCTTTGCAAGGAGTCGTCCTGGTGTTGCACCACCTTACCCCAGTCCTGAAGATACTTTCAGGCGCAAACTTTGTTTGCTCACACTTGGATAAAAGGATTACACTAAATTTATTATAGGAAAAAAGTGTTAATCAGTGAATCAAAGGAACAGCAAATGGATCTCCTATCTCACCAACTTACCTAATTTCTACGTCATTCAACTTGAACTACATTTGTTTTTAAGTGTATATATACCACAACTTCATGTTTAGTACGGTAGATGTGTATTTGCCTCTGGCTTTCTTCAAAATGAACATATATATCTTCTAGGCAAGAAAAATATCCATCAGAACATCAAATTCACTGTGAAAAAAAATAAGCAGACATTTTCCTTAACTTTCTTCAAGACTGTTTCTTATACCTTTTTAATGGATCATTAACTTGTTTTTTTCATTTATAAAAAAACCTATTTTGGACAATATAACCATACAGACTTTTGACAGTATCATTAAAACTCTTATCCATCTTGAGTCCATCTTATTTACTCCCCAAAGGAAGATCCTTTAATGATAGTGTAACCAATGTCAACTACTCTGCTTGGAATGAAATCAACAGATACCACAGTATGAAGAACAAACAGCCACAATGTCCACCTTAATTAGATGTTGAAACGGGTTGAGATTAGGACTCTGTGGACGCCTGTTACAGCAGCAAACTTATGACACTGTGCATTGCATTGCTGAAAGAGACAATGATCAGTTCTGTATTCATATCTGAACATCAATGTACAGGATGTTCAGATACCTCTTGGAGTTCAATGGTTGTGGTACTACAAACAAGTCTGATGCAAAACCAGAAAAATACAGGACCATACATCACAGCGCCACCTCCAAATTTCATAGTTGGGGTTACGCACTCTGGTAAGAAATGTTCTATGGGCGTCTACTTGATAGAGGGTGTAGCACGAGTCCTCGATCCATAACACAGCTTTGCAAGCTTCCACGTCTCACTGAAAATGCTCTTTGCACCACTGCAGATGACACTGCATGTTGGTTCAGGTAATGTGGGACTTGCATATTGTGGTCCTACCATGGAAACCCAAGTTGTGAGTATCAGTTCTGAATATTTTTGTGCAGATTTGTGTTCCAATCAATATCTGGAACTCCACATTCACTGTGTCAGCCAATGAATGGCAGTTTTTATATGTTATCCTTCGTAGCACCCTACGGTCACATTCAGTGAGTGTGTGTGTGGGGGGGGTCATCTACTGTGGGTAACGCTTGCAGTTGACTCCCTGCACCTCCATCTTAATATAGTATTACTAATTGTTGACCTAGGATGACCCAATTTTCAAAAATTTGCCAAACAGGTAGGCCTGCAACATGGCATCCTACTACAAAACCTTTTTCAAACTCCAACTCCCTTCTCGCACCCATCTCATGCATTCACCTGGACACAGTTGCAATGATTTGAGTGAATCATATTCCTCCAATTTATACTGGCTGCAAATAAGTCACTCGTTGCATGGCATCAATGGACACACCATGGGGGGAGGGGGGAAGGCACTGACTTCTTTCCAAGCAGTGTATATTAAACAGATGGAAATGATACTTTCTTATAATTTCCTTTCAAGTCTGCAAAATTATTCAAAGAATTTTGTGTTACCTTTCTGCAGCCTAACCTAAATAGGAAATAATTATGTCAATTTCTTGTGTTTAATATTCATTATTAAAAATATGAACTTTTTTATCACTATCAAAAATGCTGTGCATACATTTTAGCTTTACACATTTTCACAATCTTTCAGTCTTGCATTCTCTTTCATGATAAAAATCAGATTCCATTCCAACATATCTGATCTAATGGGACAAACAAAGCAAATTTATTTTCAATATGAAAACATTATGCAAAAGAAACCTTGATAATCAGAAAAGCATACATCTTTGTTTTATCGATTACACCAAAAGCATGCGATTAAATAGATCACAAGAAATTAATACATATCCTACAGAATAATGATCCAAAAGGAAAAGATCTACATATAATTACAAATACATATACTGGAATCAAATTGCCCCAATAAAATACAAATATGCATTCTGACAGCTTTGAAATCAAAAAAAGGAGTAAGACAAGAACGTGTCTTATCACTTTTATTGTATAATATATATATAGCGAACAAGATATTACAGAATTGAAGGGTGTAAAAGTTGGGAGGGGGTACCTCAACAACTTCAGGTATGCAGATAACATGGTCCTTATTGCTGAATCTGAAGATGACCTTCAAAACTTAGTCACAGATTTTCAAGAAATGCTTGGACATGGATTAATTAATAATCTGGCCAGGTTAATATGGTTATAAATATAAATAAATACAATAGTTAATAATAAAGCTAATCACCCAGCCTGGTCGGCCAATGGTTAGTGTACCCACTCTCCAACCAACAGGCTGTGGGTTCGAATCTTGTCATGGGCATGGATGTGTGTGATTGTCTTTAGGAGGAAGATGAATGTCAGCACCTGGTGTGAGACCCACCTTGCATATTGGAGGCCTGAAGTGGCTTGAAAAAGTTCCCTGTTTGGTCTCTAAAGCAGGATTTCCAGACTGTAAAAAAAAAAAAAAAAATACAATATTATATATATATATATATATATATAAAATTGATAAAAATACAAAAAAAAAAAAAATCCTTAGCCTGCCCTTGGTACAAAAACAAAATGTACTATAGGTTTACAAATAATCTTTCATAGGTAGGAGCAACATTAAAAAAAAAAAAAAAATGTTGGAAATTTTTTTCCACTTGGTTAGACTATAATAAATTTAGTTTAATCCTTTATCGAAGTGTAAGCAAATAAAGTTTGTGCCGTATCTTCAGGACTGAGGCAACTCGTGGTAAAGGTGGACCAAGCTCTTATCACTTCATGTCTTAGTATCTCCCATAATGCAAAGCACATCTCCTTGCGGAGATGTATAATGCTATGCATTAAGGGAAGGGCCACTACCCAGACCAGTTTCGACCTTTATTGAGGTCTCGTCTAACCAAGTGGAAAAAAACTTCCAACATCTTTCTCTAAATCCAGAGTAATTTAATAATAAGGTGGGACACCTTTTTGGCAATCGTATAGGTAAATATGACCTCTCTATTGCTTCCACCTTAGTATCACCACTTCTAGGTCTGCCTCCCACTGACGAGACCTCAATAAAGGTCGAAACCAGTCTGGGTAGTGGCCCTTCTCTTAATGCATAGCATTATACATGTCCGCAAGGAGATGTGCTTTGCATTATGGGAGATACTAAGACAAGTAGTGATGAGAGCTTGGTCCACCTTTACTACGAGTTGCCTCAGTCCTGAAGATACTTCAGGAGCAAACTTCGTTTGCTTACACTTCGATAAAGGATTAAACTAAATTTATTATAGTCTAACCAAGTGGGGAAAAACTTCCAACCTGTTTTAGTAACTTATTCACATTTTATAATAAGGTGACAGCAGAATTGGATAAAGGTAATGGCTACACCATGATACTGTTTGACTTTGCCAAAGCATTTAGCAGAATACCACATGGAAAACTATTACAAAAACTGGAGAGGATGGGAATGGATATGAAACTAGTGGCATGGATAGGGGATGGCTGATAAACAGACACAAGAGTAGCATATGGTGGGATGGAGTCTAGGAGAAAGATGGTGACTAGTGGAGTACCACAGGTTCAGTACTAGGGCCACTACTCTTTGATTTCTATATCAATGACATCGAGAAAGATTTAAGAGGGGATATTCAGTTGTTTGCTGATGATGTAAAGCTGGAGAGAGCAACAGTTGATAAAAGGTGATGTAGATATCCTTCAGGATGATTTAAATAAACTGGCATTGTGTGTAAAGGATGATTATCAATTTAATGTTGCAAAATATAATGGTTATGCACTTTGGGTTTAAAAGGTTGCATACGGTGTATCATATTGATGATATTAACATGCACGAAATTGAAGAGGCTAGAGACTTGGGGATAATGGTGGACAAAGAGTTAAAGTTCAGAGGGGGTTCATATTGCAAAAGTTGGTAAAACAGCTCAATCACTTGGATGTTGATAAACACACTAATAAATAAAGATATCTTGACTACTGCGCACAGATGTAGTCACCTGGGTTTCTTGGGGGATCAGGAGGTGGTTGAAAAGATTCAGAGACGAGCCAAGATGGTGACAGGTCTGTGGAATACTCTATACAAGGATATGTATAGAGTATTCATACATACCCCCCCCCCCCCAATTTTTATTAATAATTATTTTAAATTTAATTTAATGCTGTGTCATTTCATTATCTAATTAAATGAAAATTTTTTTCAAATCACATTTTTAAATTTGGTACTTAATTGTAACCACCTACTAGGCAGCATTCAGCACATGGGTCAGCTCTGTAAATAGGATTGACATTCTTTGTTGTAGCTTCACCTTGTGAATCCTTTCATTTACGTGTGTATAAAAATATTATAATGGCACAAGTTCCATTAAAAATTCATTTAAACAAAGTAAATACTGAAAAATAATATAGTCAACTCTCATTATAATTGAGAACTTCTGTCTGAACTTCTAAACATTATATGAACTTGCTTCCTATTACAACTTACCAAAATGTTTTATAGCATGAAGTGTAAAGGAGGCTGTTCTAAAGGAAATTAACTGTTGCAAATAATCAACGACTATCCCTCTGAACTCCATGAGTTTGCTATAGATTAGAAACAAGTAGTGAAGTAATAGATGATAACCAAGGCAATCAGAAGAGAATTTAATTCGATAATTATGGAATGGGATTTAAATAAATAAAACTAATTTGTAATCTTCTGACTCGTTCCCTGCACCATTACGACTTTTTACCTGCAAGGCGCTTATTCCATAAATAAAAGCCACATACAGTAATCTACCATTTATCCAACTTTCAAAACAATGACCCTTCAATTAACCAACACCTGGTACAGCACCATGTAACTGTACTTTAATTATAAGACCCTTCAATTATCAGAACAGCCAACTGGTCAGATAAATGGTAGATTATTGTGCATAAACACACACCCAGCTCAATGAATGTTTGCATGTGGTAAGTAACTACAAATCAGAATACTTTAATTGAAAAACTTTTAAACAACATGTTTTAAGAAGACAGAAAAATATGTGGAATATAAAAGGCCTTTCTATTGACAAAAATTAGTGTAATAATTTTAAAAAAAATTAGTTTTTTTTTTGTTGTTGTTGTTATTGTTCCTATTCTTATTATTTGACTTTTCCTTCTTTGAATGATTCTCACACAAAGAAAATGTTCTTCAACAATGATACAGCCACTAATCACTTTATGGAACTCCTATGAGTCTGAACTTCTAAATATTTCAAAAAAATGGGCGTAAGGTATCTTGGCGAGTACATTTTTTTTAATGACAAGTAGAATTTTGAATACTTTGTCAAGTCCTGTACATAATGAACAGTGTGTTGCAGCACATTCTGGGCGTAACATGAGTAACATGCAAGTCAGTGAGTGTCCGTGAAGTTTAATTTTGTATGTAAGTGTTTGTGTTTTCATTATCGTAAGTCTAAATTTCGCTAATTTTTATTTTAAAGATTTAATTTAGCCCAGTAGTGAAAAAAAAGCACCAAAGAAAAGCAATTTCTTTGGAAATAAAAATTGCAATTTTAGATCGCTTAGCAAAAGTAGAGGGATCTACGGCAATTGGTAAACATTTTACTTCAGGCAAATCTACTATAAGAACAATTAAAAAGAATGAAGTCATAATAAATAAGAAAATCTGTCATTTCTGGCACAAAACTATGTGCCAAATTATCATCATACTTAAGAGATGCTTTATTAGAAAAAACGGAACAAGCACTCGTAACTTGGATTGAAGAATTAACTCGAAGGATTCCTATAAGTGGTTATTAATCAAACAAAAAGCTCTTCGGTTTTATGAACAGATGAAGCAATTGGAGCCATCTAATTGCTTCATCTGTTCCACTTCCCAGGCTGATAAAGAATTTTTGGCTAGCAAAGGATGGCTAACCAGGTTTTTTAAAAAATGCACTTCATAACGTGAAAATTACAGGAAGATGGTGGATAGTCCCGATCAAGTGTTTAACGCTGACGAAACAGGATTGTTTTGGAAGAAAATGCCTAGTTGAACTTCCATTGCAAAGTCTGAGAAAAAAAGCAAGTGGGTTTAAAGCAAGCAAAGATCGAGTAACATTATTTTGTAGCAATGCATCAGGAGACCAAATGTTGAAACCCCTCCTAATAAATTGATCTCTAAGACCACATGCTCTAAAGGGCAAAGATCTAAAACAGCTGCCGGTACATTGGATGGCTAATACAAAGTCCTGGATAACAACTGCTGTATTTACTGAATAGTTCAATTACTGCTTTGTACCAGAAGTGGAAACATATATGTGAAGCAAAAAGCTCTCGATTTTAAAGTTTTATTAATTGTTGACAATGCACCAAGTCATCTGCATTTAGAACCTCCAAATGTGCAGGTAGCGTTGTACTTCCCAATACAACAATACAAGCATTATTCAGCCATTAGAGCAAGGCATAATTGCTACTTTTAAAAAATATTACGTTAAGCACACTTTTCAATTTATATTGCATAAACTAGAAAATGAATCATTAACAGTAACTGACGTTTGGAAAAAATTTTCTATTTTGGACTGTTTAAATCATGTTGCATCTGTTATCGCTGAAATAAGACCACAAACTTTAAATGCCTGCTGGAAAGCAGCTTGGCCTGGATGTGTTGCAAACAGTGCAACCATTCAATCATCTACATTATCAGCTGAAATCATTCTTTGGCACATGAAATTGGTGAAGGTTTTGATACATTTAGCTAGAATGATGTAGATGAACTGCTTGTGGAATAGCCTTAAGTGACGATGATATTATTGGATATCGATTAGCTTTAGATATCGTCGAAGATCAAAAAAACGGTAGTGAAGCGGAAGAAAAACCTGTCCCCCTCACTGCAAATATAATTCAAGGTCTTTAACTGTGCAATAAATTGGAAAATCATTTTCTTGTTAATGACACAAATTCTGAATGAGCTTTTAAATTCCAATGCGACCTGAAGAACTGTATGTCTGGATATCGCAAGCCATATAAAAAATTAGTAAAATCACCATCGCAAAGTTTAATCACTGATTACATTGTCAGAAGAAAAAAACAGCACAGAATGAGGGTGAAGCTAATTCTATTTGTGAAAATCCATTGCCTTTACCATACAGATCTGATGCCCTGACTATCTCTTCTAGTGATGAAAGTAATTTCGCATCAGTTCACAAACGTGCCGAATATTGTCTAATAGCAACGTTAATTCTGATGAAAAAATGTAAAAAAAAAATGTTACTTTTCAATAAAATTAAATGAATAAAGCTTTTAAACAAACTTAGGCATTCTTATTTTCCTGAATTTTTATAAACTTTTTTTATGCGATTTTAGATTTATTTTAATTCATTGCTTCGGTTTTATACTGTTTTAGAAAATTATGGAACGTACTGCTAATTTTTCAACATAAGTTAAGTCTTTTCTGTGTGATTTTTTATATGCGGTTTTCTGTGGAATGTATCTACTGCATAAAAAGAGACCCGACTGTATGTACTTCTCTGCGAATGTAGTAACCAGAAGTTATCAACAAAAGGACTTGTTCCTTATTTTTACTAATGACCATGCCATTCAGAAAAGCTAGAAAAAAACATATAGCACATTTGTACCCTGATTGAGTCAAATTTCACAAACTGGTAACAATGGTCTGGAGAATAAACATGAGCTTTTCACTTTTCCACTAATTCTCTCATCAAGTGTGAATATCAAAACTAATAAGATAAAACCCAGCAAAGGTTGGTCGATTGGTAGAGCCTCTGCTACAAATGGCTCAAGCAAAAAGTTAAGCAAGTTTGAGCGCAGTTAGTAGTTGGAAGGGAACACTCTCCCTAGATGAGTCTTTGGACTCCCTGGAGGTGTCACATAGTAATAATAATAATAATAAAGCAATCTAAAAACTTTAAAAAACTACATCACGGATTCAAACCACAAGCTACCAGTAAAAATACTGCCTAATTGGACACTGATTACAACTTAAGTTTTGATGTGTATTATATTTATTTTACTTTATGATGTGCATTATTTTCATGATTATCTTGACATAAAATTTTTCATGATTTTCCTCTTCTGTGATTGGAGGATGGAGGAGATTAGGTTATGTAGTTTGCAATTTATTCCAGTAGAATTTTAACTTTTCCTTTTATTATTATTATACCCTCCATGGAGTTGACAGACTCATCATGGGAGATTCATTCAACTGACATCATAAATATCATATCATATATAGAATCTTAAAATCCTTAACACCCGTTGCATTAACAACACATTCTGGTAATGCATTCCATTCAGTGACAATTCTCCATAAAAAATCAACTCCTCATACCCTTCTTCATTACACTTACATAACTTCAGGGAATGAACCTTTGGTTCTTCTCCTCTCACCTTCTACTCTTTTTATAATCCCCTCTGGATTAATCTGATAAAATCCTCTCACTAACTTAAATGTCTGTATCATATCACCTCTCTTCCTCCTATCCATCAAACTTTACAATCCACATTTCTTCAACCTCTCTCCATAGCCAGCATTCCAAACTCCTGATATTGTCTTAGTCACTTGTCTCTGGATCCTCTCCAATGTCTCCACATCACACTGAAAACCAGGTGACCAGATCTGAGCACAAGAGTCCAAGTGTGGTCTGACCAGTACCTTATACAATGGCACAACCACTTCCTTATCCTTGCATGTTAGAGTACTTCTTATCATAGCAGCACTATGATATGCAACCTTTGCAACATGCCCTCTAAAACGTCAGTCTACTGTCACCATCACTCCCAATTCCTGCAGTACAGCACCATCAATATAGTACACAGCCTACATTTCTGCACTCCAAAATGCAACACCTTGCACTTATTGATATTAAAACTACAACACCACTCTTTTGTCCAAATTAAAAGTCTATTTAAATCTTCCTGAAAGGATTCAACATCAGCAGTTAGTGTTCACATTTATTTTCTTTATGGGTTATATTTATTAATTAGGTTGAATAAGTATATTTACTTATTCAATTACTAAACTTCCAAATCACAAGATATCAGTTCTATACCTTAATTAATCAGTTTTATAGCATACTTAAATTAGAGAATGGTTTAAAATGGGAATTGGGGAATATGAGAACTAATCCTCCAATTTTCAACACAACTGTCATTAATGTAAATTACTATTATATAGATAATAAATAATAAATTTTGAAAGATGTCATAAGGAGGGAAAGAAATGACAGATGCACAGAAGTTAGTAAAATCACATAATGAGGTTTAAAAAAATAAATAAATAACAAAAACAACTTTTTTTTTCTCTAACTATATATCCATATTATTTTATGAGGGCTGCCATAGCTCAGTTATTTTATAAAGTCCTTGGTTGTAAAAGACCTGGGTTTGAATCCTATCCAGGACATGAACCTTTATTGAGGCTTTTTAGCTAAAGACGGTTCGTTAATCTCATAGAGGAATGGCAGTTTTTCCTCCTCCTCCTCCTACAAAATAGGCAACCTATGAAAAAACATGCCCAATTGTCATAAATATACTATGTGGATAGAACTAAATCAAGAAATCAAGTTCATGGCTGACAAGCCATTGAGCCAAATACACAAGGGAAAATTGGAAATTGGATTGTTTTATATAGCCATACTTTTTTTTTTTTTTTTAGTGAATGTGGTAAGTTAAATTTGGAAACAGCCGACAGAATAAATAAACCTGGTATGATGGAGAATTGAATGAATATATACGAAATAAGGAAGAAATTATCCAAAACACTAAACTGGCAGTAAAGACAGTGTGCAATTTTATCTCAATCTGAAAGATGGGTTAGAAATAAAATGGTTGAAAGACTATATACCACATACAAGGTCTGAGAAAATTTGGAGAGTGAAAAATAGCAGAATCATATTTAAAATTAAGATATTCGAAAGAATTTGACATTGTTAGCATGCAATAATGCATGAGAAGATATAATCTAAGGTAGTATGGTTACTAAAACATAATGGGAGAGGAAAGGCTAAAAAACAAGTTTTCAATTAGAGGCTGGCAGGAAATATCCATCAAGACCTTTTGTTTTCTTAAGTGTACTGAATTCTAGAATGAGCTCATTTAGAAGAAAATAACCAAATAGCCTTTTTTGAATCTGTTAATTTTTTGTTAACCTGATGACAGCCTGCAATTCTCAGTATTTCAAAGAAGACTCAGAGAGGTTGCTATGTTCATACAGAATCACACCATCATCCTAGTCAAAAAAATTAAAATGTTAAGACCTTAATACATTATGTCCATTCTGTGTTCTACAGAAAGAATGGCATCACATTCAGTCAATTTTCTGGTCAAATGGTTTCAGTGAAGTAGTGTTCAACAAGGCATTTAGCAGCTACTCAAATGTAAATCACTCTTATTTCACTTCCTTATATATGTAAAGATGGAAGGAGGACTTCTCAAAATAGTAACAATAGGTAAAGTTGCTGGAAAAAGAGGAAGGGGCAGATCTTCAATAAGATGGATGATGTGTCTGGAGTGACTGATCTTCAGAGAGGCAAAACCTTCAGAAAAGCATACAAAAAACAGGACCACCTGGAGAAGACTGATGTTGCACATCACTAAGCAACAAAGTGACCATATGATATGATATCCAGTGAATAGATGACGCTTATGATATATACGTAATATCTGAACTCATTGCAAAAATTATAAAGCTTCTCAACATTTTTGTGGCATTCTGTCCTGTCAGAAATATCTACATTTTTTTCTCTTATCTCTTCTTTTCTAAAGTGTACTGAATTCTAGAATGAGCTCATTTAGAAGAAAATAACCAAATAGCCTTTTTGAATCTGTTAAATTTTTGTTAACCTGATGACAGCCTGCGATTCTCAGTATTTCAAAGAAGACTCAGAGAGGTTGCTATGTTCATGCAGAATCACACCATCATCCTATGTTCTACTCCATTAGGTTTTCCTAATGGAGTAAACATCTGGTAAACCAGGTGTTTACCAGACTGCTTGCTCCTGTGTCTTATTATGGATAATCTAGAAGATCTGCTGTTATCTGTTGTGAGGAATGCAAGTGTAACATCAAGCACCACGAGCCTGAACAATCTGGGCTTGCTAAAAATGCTATCTCTATTAAGCACATAGTCCCCTGGAATAAGTCTAAAATGTAACATAAAAGCAGATTTCTTATAGAATATCTTTATAGAATATACTGAAACTTCTAAAGTTTCTTCATTGCTCAAACTTAAATAGTTCTGATAGTCTACATTTCTCTCTTTTATGAGCAATTGTACTTCATCAATCCACTAATCTTTCCAAATTTATATAATTGATTATATACTTTTTAATATATAATTAGGAAAGTGCTGACTGTTCTATTACCTCAGTGTTCCTCAATGTGGGGCAATTAGAAAATATACATGTACATATTTATATTATAATTTTTCAGAATTTGGCTGATTATTATGCTAAGGGAGGGGCATCAAAATCTTTGAGACGTTGAAGTGGGGCATGATCCAAAAAACGTTGAGAAATACTGTATTACCTTATGTAGCTACTATGGTGCTGGTTTTTAGAATCTTTCTGTTATTTGTATAATTTACTGTTCTATTTCTATACTGAAGATGCCTATGAAACATAGGCAAAAATTTTACAAAAGATCAAGTTTTTTGGGTTTTTTTTACACTAGTTGTCCCATATTAATAATAATAAGCCTATTCACAGCTTTCTATCATTTTATCCAAAGTCCACTACATGAACAACTATTGTTTCTATTACTGTTACTGCTAGATAATCTTTTCTACTATAATTGTTGTGGACTGAAGATTGAAATATTGAGGATATGCAGCATGTCAAATGTTTCATTAACAGGGAAGGAAAAAAAAAAAAAACCATCTAAGCCGGCATAATTTGGAATATTGAATATGAGATTGATGCATCTACAATTCAAATGTTATAAGAGTGAAGCCTATTATTAATAAACTCAGTGTTTATTAACTCAGTGTGTATATTAAACAGCTACTTAGCATATAATATAATACTTCATAATAATGGTGACTTAATAGGACTATCATGTAATTTACTGGTGCTTGAAATTAAATATAAGTGCCCATAAAATTCCAATTATGTTCAAAGAATGCCTCTGAAAGCTAAGTATTCCATTTATTGATTACAAAAACACACCCTTCATAAGCACTCTTCATCTTCATTTATTTTTACACTTTTCATTTTCAGTGAAAGAAATACAAAAGTTAATCAACACATTCTTATTTTGATGATGCAACAGCCTAAAGTTTCACAACAATTTAGGTTTCGCACTTATCATTACACAGATTACTTTTCAGTATGTTGCTATTTTTATTTTATTTTATTTTCTTACCATCAATATTTTCTACATTTCTTTAGTCTGAAAATATTTTGAAGCAGAAACTGGCAAAATGTCACATTTATGTTTACTCATAACACATTCAAGCTTTGTTAATTCTAAAAATAATTCATGTATTATCAGTTCTTAAAAAATAACATGCAAGAGTCATTTAAAAAATTCTGCACACTGTGAATGTGTAGTCAGTGGGATGATTTAATAGTTTTCATCTTACTGTTAGTTGTATGCCAGACTGAGTAAAAACATCATGCTCATTTTCTGTTTTGTGTTCTTGTTCAAAATAGGACTTCAAAGTGGAAGAAGAAGAAGAATGTGACTAGGGTATTGTACAATAACTAGAATTCATACATCATAATTGAAACCTGGGGGGGGGGGGGCATTGAGTGCTTTACTTGTGGAGTTTGTGCAGTGGACAGCAGCATGTTGTCACAATGGAAATCTTTCTTCAGAGAATGTCACACAAGCATTAAACACAATCTGAGAAGTGAAAGACATTAACAGCTACAGGTGACACATCAGTGGTTATCATCAACAGCTTCCTGTAAGAAACTTTCTACATAACATGATAAAACCCCAACCACGTCAGTTTCAGAAGACTGAAATTTTGAAAAGTTGCTGCCAAATTCATCCCATATCTCACAGAGAAACACAATGTTGCATCATTACGAGACTGAAAACAGTTTTTGAGTTGAATTGTAGATATAAGAATTTGAAAGATAAGTGAAGTCAATCCTCACAGTGGAAATGTTCAACTTCCACCTCCAAAGAAAAATGTCAGCATCAACAATCAAAGGTTAAGTTAATGATAATAGTGTATAAGAATGAAGTGACAGCGAAAGAAAGCACTTGCAGCTATGTGACTGATAGAAAGGTTTCTGCAAGGCATGTTATGCTTGAATAATTTCAGCCAAAAAACTCTAACATATCTGTAGACAAAGCTTGTTTTACATGACAATGCAAAGCTACATTTTACATGAAGTATCTCATGGATGATATGTGCCCTCCCTCCCACATCAGTCCTCTAGATGGTCTATTTCTTTAGTAAGAACCACTCTATGGAAAACACTTCTCTACCGTTAACAAGTTTCTGCTGAAGTGACCTGACTTATCAAACACATCAAGGAAAAAAAAGTTGACAGGAATACAAAAGTTATACAAATGTTTGGGTCTGATAAGAAAGAATGAACATTATAATGAAGGCCTATAAAATTTTATCATGTTTTGTTAAATAAACGTTTCATTTAACAACAGTATAGTGTGCAGAATTTTTGAAATGATCCTCCTATTTTTGATATATCAATATATTTTATATATTTAAAAAAATTATTTTACTTTATTTCACTGTTCATAATAGTAATGTTTAACCAACTTAACATCTTCTGTATTAGAAAGTAAGTTTATATCAACTTCTTATCTAAGTGACAAAGTCTATTCTGCTTGTCATTAGCTTAATAGTTTTCACTATGATCTGATTTTCTCCTGAGCTATGACATTGAAGACATCAGTAATGATTATATGCACATTTGATTATTAATACAGCCTCAGTTGTTTTTTAGCTTTATTATCAAATGCCTATAATCAGGGATCAACAAATACACTCACCCAGTCGCCTGTGACGAGTAGCTGCAGGCTGGACAGAATAGAAGTTTTTTTTTTTTTAAATTTAATAAAAACTTTCTAAATAAAATCTCTAACTTTAAAAAAACAAAGATACAGCACCACTGATCAATTTATAAAACATATTTTAATGATATATCATAAAAAAATGGGAATCTCAAGAGGTTTTTTTTTTTGAGTGGAATTTTGCATAATTTGTCTAGACCTGCCTATAATCTATAAGCGACTTAAGTAAAGTGGTTTTATAAATAAATCTGCTTGCTATCAACAACAGAATTAACATATGCTGGGCGTTTGAACTTAATATTCAGATTATCAAAAGGTAGCAAATTAAAGAAGTTGCATTTTTATGTGTGACCAGGTTATAAGTATGATCAAAAATGTTGCAGAGAGCAATGCCATTATTAAAATGATGCTCACTGTTAATGGATAGCATGCAACTGCTAGCCAAGAATAACTCGTCAATGAAAATTGCATGTACTGTGAATTTCATTTACAGAACATGACAAACTTCAAAGAAAGCATGTACATTAAATAATATGATTTAAAATTCAGCATAAATGCTACTGAAATTCATGACACTTTAAAGCAGGCATATGGAAGAGCATGTGAATATTCTACATCTTTAATGTCAAATGCACACGAATATTCTACATCTTTAATGTCAAATGCACACGAATATTCTCCATCTTTAACATTTTAACGGCAGCTATTTCACATTTTGCTTCAAAAAAGAATATTCAAATGCTTGTGTTCTGTGCTTGACCTGTCCATATTCTGCATTTAACATTTTGTAAATCTCAGCTACATTTTGGCCAAGTTTCAAATAGGATTTAATGTCCACATATTCTTTTAAGCCTATCAATGGTTTGTAAAAAAAAAAAAAAAAATAAGAAGTGCTTAGGTACACACAGCCTTAGTATAACTATAATTAGAGACAGAATAATTTAGGCTGTAGATGAATTTCATCACCCAGTGAGAGACTATATCCTGCTTACTGGAGGCCTGAAGTCGCATAAAAAGTTTTATTTGGCTTTTGGAGAAGGGGTTTCCCCTGGCTGTCAGCCCAACCACATTCCCAATGTATAAGATGTATATAACTTTTGTATGTGGGATTCAACTTATTTTGTCTACCACAGACCACACCATTGACAAGTAAATGATGTTTTGGCTTAATACAGATACAGTCAGAAAAATAGGGCCTTACAAGAACATGTCCAGGTCCAGTGGAACAACATCTAGATTCTTCATTAGGACTCAACCTTATTCAAAAATTTAAGAAAATCTGTGAAATTTTAACATCAAAATCATTGCTTAAGATGCTCTTTTCAATGTCAAAGATTGGCTTTTTTTTTTATATATATATACATAATTTATCAGTACAACGGGCTAATAGTTTAAGACTTTGTAGCATGCAAATGGATTGCTATACGCTATGTATAACAAAATATAACATGCTATACTTGATGTTAATCATACTGCTTTTAGCCTTTTGTTTTCTTTAAAGTATTTCTCATATATAGAGGTGTAACCTCAAAACAAAAAAGTCAAACAGTTTTCTCTTATGTAAATTATTCTATCTCTAATTACAGTTAGGTCTTTGTCTTACATTCTGTCAAAAAGGAAGAATCTTATCTGAAGAATCACTTCTGAGACAAGCTAGAGTGGCACACTTGAACAGATGACTCAGTAGATTCTATCACTGCATACAGGATATTTTCAAAATAACAATAATACTATCATCTTATGACCTGTCTAAAACTGATTGAAGAATAATCCTATTTTAATTTTCCTACTCTCAAACCTCAAGAGAGTATTACAAAAAAATTTTATAAAATTCTTTTCAAGAAAAATCAAGCAACAAAATTTCATTAATCATTGCATTATTCTTAAATCTATGTTCATTAAAATGATATATATAATTGTATATAAAATGAAGTTTACAAACTATTTTTTTCAGTTTAAACTAGTATAATTGGAAATATCCTTTAATCTTTATGAAATTACTTCATAAAAACTGCTCAAAGATATCTCAAACTATTCCTTTCTTTCAACTGGTAACATGATTTAAAAGAAATGATAATTACAAAAGAATTTAACTGAGCACTCAGATACAAGCAAAAATATTAATAGAATTACAGATAATTTTAGATATTTATTAAATCTTTTAATTATTAACCAGAAATCAACATTTCAGCCACACAATATTTGCATCATCAGAGGTTAACACATGATAAAAACTAACAACCAACATAAAGCATAATGACTACATCAAATTTATACAAACACAAGGACTTTCTGACAATGGAATCACTATACATTGAAATAAGCTGAGGAAAAAAAATTACATTAAATTAAAAAATTAACCGGAAAGAAGAGCTTTAAGGGAGTTGACAGCAGGCCTAAAGATATTACGTTTCTTTAAAAAATAAAGCATGAAAGATTACACAGGAATAATGTGCAATATGATTTTGGCCAAGGTCAAAGCACCCCTGACAATGCCAATTTTTCATAATGGAAAAACTGTGGAAGTCTGTTAATAATCAAAAGAGTTCCAAAGAATGTCTTTTATCCATAACTATTATACTATTATTATTACAATTGCATTAATTAAGTTTTGATGATTTCAAAATAAAATTCATTAATAATATATTCCCTCAAAGAGCATTAAAATCTTTTCTTCTTTCACTAATTTGAAGTCTCACCATCTCTACCTCATTCTCTTCCTCTACTTCTCTTTCCCTTTGGTGTCCAAACATTTTGTTGAGCATTTTAATGTTCAGAAATTTTGAAAACAATTCTCATTAATAAATAGCTCTGCTATTCACAGGGAATGTGATATATCCATTTTTGCAAAATATTCATATTTGTTATTTCATATATGCATCAAAATTACAAAATTAACTTGTAATTTTGATGCATTAATAATTCTTACATAATTGTCTATAATACAAATAAGAAATTTAAACAACTTGTTTATTCATTATGCTTGAAAGAAAATGAATATAATAAATTTCAAAATAATATTTGAAATTGAAAATTCTGCTAAAGATTCTTTCTTCCTACAAGAAAAACATATATAATAATATAAATTCTGAAACAACTGTATGTGATTATCATGAGGAAGACTATTTAAATATATTATCAATATATATCACTTGCTATATCAATTAATACTACTGGTAATTCAAGCAGACACTCTTCACTGTCAGAATACCATCTGGTGGTTTATTCATAGTTATCACAATTATCAGGTTTTGATAAAAACTTCAATATCTCACCAGACTGACACTAAACAATGCAGAAATACTAATACAGAGCAATTTGTAATCTGTAATTCACAAAGTCACACAAGAAAGCTATACTAATCTGCTGCAACTTAAAATAGTTACATTTGGAGTTCCAGCTCAGAAATAGCATACTGGATAATGGAAAGCCAGCAAAAATCTTCGCTGTACATATTTATACTGTTAATTATGACTTTTAGAGAAATTAGTCTGTGTGGTGACTTGTTTCTGAAGCATCTCCTCTGCAAATTGGGCAGGTGCGATTGGTCTGTAAAAAGACACAATAAAGTGAATTTTTCTGGATAAAGCACATATGAAATTTCTGAATAAAATGAAAGACTAAGTATAATTATCAAACTACATCAAAATGCTACTACCATATTTTAAAACAGTATATCACAGTCTTTTTTAAGTTCATATTTGGTATGCTTTACTGAGCTCTCTCTCCAATTAAATGCAAGGGAATTTTGAACTATCTTATCTTCATTTTATTTGAAGACTCTTTCCTTGTTTTATAAAAAATATAATAATAAATAAAACCTTAATTCTTATAACATTTAAAACAACAACATACTTCAGTCAGATTATTGCTTCAGAGTTTATGGCCTTAGCTGCTGACCCAGTTAGTCATATAAAGCAAATGTGATATACCTATTTTGCAAGAATAGTCAGTGAGGTGGACCTTCAGAAGTAAAGTTTTTTGCCTTGGTTATACTGTAAATTAAAGATGATAAGAAATTATATTTTTGGTTTAATCCTTTATCCAAGTGTACGCAAACAAGGTTTGCGCATGATCTTCATGACTGGGCTACTTGCATATAGAGGCTAATGACTTTGTATAAATTGCTTTGGTATCCCATAATGATATATCATTATGGGATATATGATATATCCCATAATGATATATCATTATACCAAGGTTGAAGTAATGCAGAAGTCATATTTCTCATATATAAGCAGTGAAAAGGTGTGTATCACCTTATTATTATTACAGTAGTTATATTATTTCTTTAATCGCTGGCATATTTAATTTACAATATAACCAAGTGAAAACACTTTCAACACCTTTTCACTACTTGTATATGGAAAATATATGATTTCTGCATTACTTCATTTACTATTCAAAGGGCAAGCATAAAGCTCACAGGCCACCAATAACCAAGATTCTCCTCTCTCAACAGATAAAGGGAATGATGAAAAGCAAGTTCCTTCACTCATCCAGCCAGTATCGTTATCCATCCCCACCCCAAAGGCCAAGCATAATTCAAGATATTACATTCAAGCAATAATAATCAGAAAAAAGAAGTAGCTACAGCATTCAACAATAAATATGAGGACACTCTTCTTGAATGGCAAGCAATATCAAGTAGAATGATGTGGGCAGATATCAGAATAGGAAACTGGACAATGAGATAACATATGGTCCAAAAGAAGGTTCGACTAAGAAACAAGTCATGGAATTATTTGAGGCATTAGAGCGGACAGCTGACACAATGAAAAAGGAAAAGGTGCTTTGTTGGAGATCCAAACAGCAGAATAGAAATTATCACCAGACATAAATGTTTTAGGGAAAAATTGAAGAAAAGAACCAAGATAATAATAACGGTAAGTACCTGTTAGATTTCTATTCAGGACTTGGCCCAGTCATTACTGTGTTTCAGTGTAAGGATGTGCACAAATTTGAATGAATAGAAGACGGAAATCTCATTGACTATGCTATGGTTGACAGAATGATTGAAACAGGAAGCGTAAACTATTGTTTTGAGCAGATTAAACTGAATATCATACTGAAATGAAAAATTTGTAAGAAGGGTTTTTAAAAAGAATCAAGTTAAGGATTTCAACGGTTAAATGTATACTCTCATACACAAACATTATTCAACACAAATATTAAATGAAAGAGTTTGAAACAAAAGAATTAAACCTTGAAGAAAATACTGATTGATTCAACCAGATTGACATAGAGTGAGATTGGCATGCAAGGATATTTGGAAAAAAAAAAAAAAAAACGTGAAAAGTTATCAGCAAATAAGTCAGAATGTAGAGAAAATGTAAGAAAGCAAAGCAATGTATAAAATGAGCTAAACAAATGCCATGGGAAAACTTGCTTAGTAATAAGAATCAAATATTGTTATTATTATTACTACTACTACTCAGACCCCCATGGAGTCAAGAGACTCATCGTGGGAGGTCCTTCCTAGGAAACAAAGTCTATCATACCACTCCTTGAACTCATTGACTGTTCTTGCTCTCAATGCATTCCAAGGTTCAACCACCCTCCATGCAAAGAAACCACTCCTCACCCTCTTGCTCACAGCTTCCTTTCGTAACTTCCAGGGATGGCCCCCTGGTCATCGCTCCTTCCCACTGTTCCACCAAGTGAAAGAACTCCCCAGTATCAACCCTGTAACTGCCGCTCAACAGGCAGTTACAGGGTTGACACAAATTTATTAAATGTTGAAAAATTTTAATAAATGGAGGAAAGAAAATTATATCGTATTGATGCTCTGATTAGAACAGGTTACATGCTGAACTACAAAGCTGGAAATTCTGATCACTTTCGGAGAATACTATCTTCGGTCCCATGGTATCAGTTACTGAATTGGAAAAATGTCAGCAATGCATGGAAACGAGGCAGTATCTGAATCTATCCCTAGTGTTCGAAGAATAAATAGGTTGGGAACGAAATGGATGTGCAAACTTATTATCAAGAGATCCACAAAAAGATGATGTGGAAAGAATATCATGAGAATAAGAGTGAGAGGAGTTATGAAATATATAAAGCTCAGGCCAGAAAAGTAATGAGAATTGTGTAGAAAGCTAAATTGGAGTATGAAAAGCAATTGGCCACGCAAGCTAAAGGCAATCCAATAGAATTTTATTGTCATACCACAAGGAAAAGAAAGAATGAATGTGAAAGAATAACTATTGAATGCAGATGATACTCGAGTGTTGGAAGCTGATGAGATTGTTCAATTAATGAGTGCTACTGTTACAGTGGATGAAGAATTAGATGTGCATGAAAATGAGGTTGAAGAGCTGTTGCATAACCTGGATAAAAATTCGTCTATAGGGACAGATGGAATATCAGCTTGTTTGCTAAAGGAATGTTCAGCCTTTTCACATGTTTCTATAACTTGAGTCTCAGCTCAGGAATGATACCACAGGAATAGAAGGAATGTATGACAGTTCCATTGTACAAGGGTGGTGCAAAAATTGATGTATTTAACTACCAACCTATCAGTATCTCTAGTGTGGTAGCGAAGATTTTAGAGGTTGATAAGAACTCGCTGACAGAAATGGGTAGACAAACAAGCTATACTCTGCATGGAGCAGCACGGGTTTACTAAGGAAAGTCATGTTTTAGCAATTTTCTCATATTTTATAACAATGTTACAGCCAAGTTGGATAAAGGGAATGAATACACTATGATAATGTTGGATTTTTCTAAGGCATTTGAGAGGATGCCACACGAAAGACTGTCGCATAAACTAGATTGGAATATAAACTCTTGACTTGGATCAGGGGATCATTGACAGACAGGTATCAATAATTGGTATACGGTGAGTGTGAATCTGCCAGATTTAAGGTCACCAGTGGTGTGCCTCAGGGTTCAATCCTTGGGCCATTATTGTTCAATCTATATAATAATCCTTTAACTGCTGATTTTATATTCTACTGACATTGTCCCTTGTGCTGAATTAATTTTGCAAAAAATTTATAAATAAAATCAATTAAAATTCTTACTGAAGCAAGAAGTCCAGACAGCATCATACATTCTTGATATACACTTGTTCACTCACAAAAATGGCAATAACAGTGTTTTATAAAATTTGCATAATCAAGGACTGCCCACTTGATTAAGCAAATTACACACATTAATTTATGTAGAATCACCAGGATCTTCATCTAAAGTACACAATTCATGCCATCTACTGCCCTCCACCACAGCTAGTATTTTTTGTCTGTAAATTGCATGTGTTTTGAAGGGCCAATTTGTCTGTATGCAGGATGAAAAACCCAAGTTTCCGGGAGAAAAAACTCTGCTACCTCTGTATGGGATCAGCTGACTCACCTTCGATTGAAAAAGTCCATATATAGAGATTCCTCCCGTCATGACAAGAATCGAACTTAAGCCTTTTCCAATTGAAGGGCGCAATGTACCATCGTTCTTCCAATTGCGCTACTTCAATCGAGTTAACTCGATCGTAGCAAGGTCACCATTTTTTTCCGCGCTCGAGTTAACTCAACCGTAGCAGTTAAAGGGTTAATGACATCAGACAGGGTCCAACATCAGATGTGCAATTGTTTGCTGTGAAGATAGGCAATCAGGGATGCTACTAATATTCAGCACTTGCAAAATGATGTGAATATGCTGGAAATTTGGGCAAATGAAAATGGCTATCAGTTTAATGTTAATTAGTGTAAAGTTATACACTTTGGCATGATGAGATTTCCAGTGGCATTTTATATTAATAGGGTTATGCTACAAGAAACTGAGAAGGCAAGGGATCTTGGCATATTGGTGGATAGGAATATGAAGTTCAAAGGTCACACAGCAAAAGTTGCAAATACAACTGGGAGAATAATTGCAATTCTGAAGCAAACCTTGAAATGTAAGGATAAGAAAGTCATTTTGCCTCTTTATAAGGCTTTGATAAGACCAAACCTGGATTATTGTGTGCAGATTTGGTCTCCCGAATTCCATGGGAATAAAGAAGCTGTGGAAAGGGTGTAAAGAAGAATTACAAAGATTATATCAGGATTACAGGATTTACATTATGAGGACAGATTGCAAGTATGTGGATCACCCTCTTTCTCCTGTTAACAGTCTCTGGTTAACAGGAGAAAGAGGGGTGATACAATAGAGGTCTATAAGCTTTAATGGGTGTTATAGGATATTGTCTGATGAAATTTTTCATTATATGGTAAGTGGGGAGAAAACACGGGGACATCCATGGAAGCTAAGTTTGTTCACAGTCAAGAAAGGCATAAGAGCTAAGTTTTTCTCCCACAGAGCAGTGAGTGAATGGAATAGTTTGCCTTTGGTGGCAGTGAGTGCATCTAGTGTGAATGAATTTAAGAGAAGGTATGACAACTGCTTTGGGTGATTTATAGCCTCCCTTGATGAGTCCTTGACTCTCTGGAGGTCTCAGATAACAATAATAGATGCCTGGAGTAATTACTCTGAAAGACTGAAAAGTTAAACAACCAGTGACAGCATGGTGGCAGAAAACACTCAACAGAAATACAATCAGGAATAACATATCAATACATGAAGTAGAAAAAGGCCATCAAAACCCAGAAATATGGAAAAGTAGCAGCAGCAGCAGTAGATAATAATCAACCAGAAATGCTCAAATATGGAGATATAAAATGTTTACAGTGGCTACATGCATAATTCAGATGGCCTGGTCAAATTCCACATCACTGGAGCAGAGCTCTTATAGTACCCTTCTATAAAAAATAAAATAAAACTAAATGTGAGAATTACAGAGGAATTTCTCTACTGAGTGTTCCTGGTAGGATTTGTGCAAGCATACTTAAGAAGGCTAAAAAAAAAAAAAAAAATTGAAAAGGGAATCTTGGAGAAGAAAGAGATGAGTTCAGGGAACAAATAATTTTCAGGATCAGAATTTCTCCTTAAAGACAAATATTTAAAAAATAAGTTTTGTAGATCCAGAAAAGGCAGATGACAAAGTGCCAAGAGAAAAGCCATTAAAACATTACAACTATATGATGTTCATAATACATTATACTGAGCAAAACATTGTCTATAATTGGGTTGTACATCAGCAGTTACATTATGCTAAATCATGTGTGAGATAAGGATGCACACTATTTCCACTGATATCATCTACATGGATATGTAGTGTGAAACGGAAGCTAGACAGAATGAAATATTATAATTATTACATGACACCTCCAGGGAATCCAAAGACTCATCAAAGGAGAGCACTTAATCTATAACTCTCAATCTCCACCACTCAATCCACCAACTACAACGAACCTCAACTAGTATAATCACATACATCCATGCCCATGGCAGGATTCGAACCTGCAGCCTTTTGCTGGAGAGTGGATAATATGCTAACCACTTGGCCAATGTGGATAAATTTGTGCTGATTAATTAGCACAAAGAGTGCAGATCAAGTAATTTTATAATGGATTTCAACTATGGGGACACATATTGGAAAGAGGAATGGTCACAGGGAGAGGGAAAAAATATATGGAATTTATACAGGTACTAAATGATAATTACCATTTTGTATGTAATAAACAGCATGTAATAAAGAGGACATGAGGTTTCAGAGTATTGGATCTGGTCATAGCATCAGAAAACATAAGTGACCGATCTAGCCATACTACCTCTGCTTGGGGGAAGAAATCATGTAGTCTTGACTTGGGAGACTGCCAGACATGCAGAATTTTTCTGTTAAGGAGTATATGTGAAATTACAAAGCAGGTGATTATGTCAAGCTGAAGCATCACAGCAGTCAGTCAAGGATAAATTAAGAGTTTAGATGGATGAATAGCAGCATTAAGCAGGAGATGCAGACAAAGAAAAAGTTCTGAAGACAGAGATAAAGTATAAAGAGAAAGATTATCAAGCATCCCCACAAGCAGTACAATGCACAGGTAAGAAGGGTGACCCATATTGTAAGGAAGGCCAAAGCTAATGAGAGGAAGCTAGCTGATAGGACAAAGAAATCCTAAACGGTTCTTTTGCTATGTGGTAAGTAAGGAGGAACAATTATGGAAGGATGACTTTAAAAAGTGCTGATGGTAGGGAGGTAACAGAAGCAAACCAAACTATTTGGTTTCCTTCTGTTACCTCCCAATGTAACACTGATTGATGAGAGAATAGAGGTTGAAGAATTGGAGGTGCTTAGGATATTGCGGAACCTTAATTCGAACACAGCCATGGGATTAAATGGCATATCAATAGGTATTTTATGAGAATGTGTGCTAGGGAATTAGCATCTCCTCTGACCCCTGTTGTTTAATTTAAGCCTCAATACTGGGAAGGTGCTAGAAAGATGGCAAATAGTTACAATGCATAAAGGATGTTCCAAGACAGAAGTAACAAATTACAGATCAATCAGGATCTGAGGAGTGGCAATTAGATATTGGAGAAGTTAGTAAAAGACAGAATTCAGGACTAGGTGGACAGTAATATACTTTATAAAGGACAACATGGTTTTTGAGGTCTTGCCTTAAGGTAAGGCAAGACCTCACTTTTTATAAGAAAGTGATGACAGTGGTGATGGATTAAGGAAATGTCTACTCAATGATACTGTTTAACTTTGCAAAGGAATTTGATGTGATTCCACATAGAACTTATCACATAAATTGATGAATAGGATGGATAGGAAGCTGATCAGTGGCGAATTCTCCATGCTTGCTGTGCAAGCTCATTAATTGAGAAAGAAGTAATATTTATTTGTTAATAAATACATGCATTTATAAGCATTCCATTTAGGCTTTTATTTTTGTAGATAGACAGAAGATGTCTTAAGCTTGAGCAGCAATAATTGAGCTTTGCGATGTATATCAAAGCCGATGCTTGCTCGTCTAGTCAAAGCTAACTTGGCTTGCTCGTCTAGTCAAAGCTACCTTGGCTTGCTCGTCTAGTCAAAGCTACCTTGGCTTGCTTGGTTGTAGGAGCTTACAGGTCCTCGCAGCAGCACCTTGATTTCATGCGTGCGCATAGCCATTTCATGTCGTCTCGCTCTGTTGCTTAAACCACAGGCCATACACAGTCAACGCAGCTCTAGCCAGTGAGCTTCAGCAGCCTTTACAAGTGTGTGTGTTGCTTGGGAAAATTAAGTTACAACCAACTTTTTATGACGATGCTATTGACCAGTTCATAAAGAAGAACCGTAGGGTAGAATTTGTATTCTAGTAGCTAAATTGAAAAATATAGGATATCATTTCTAAAATAAATGTTGTATTTGTATGATTAAATATACATAAATTTCTAAATATATAGTTTTAAATGGTCAGTACAGGTAACCCTTGTACTTATACAACTTATACAACGGTATTTATACAACACGGTTTCAATATAACGCGGTTTACAAATTGTAGTAACTCTTGTTCAGCGCAGTACTTATACAAACGGCAAGTCTAGACAAAAGCACAGTCTATAAATTGTAGTAACCCTTTATCTTTTCATATGTTTATCACCACGCGACTTAAATATCAAATTTTATCTTCGTTAAATTTGTCTCTGTCCGTATCACGGAGGTAGTTATAAGTAACAAATTTATATTAGGGGAGACACCCTTTAGTATGCATGTACGTCAATCGTATACTGTATAAAGTGTTTATTGTTGAAAATTGTCTTCATTTTCTGCCAGGAAAGTGCATTAAAAATCATAAGTGTGTTATCTCAAGCTGAGCACTTTATTTTCTGGTGAGTTACATACATAATTAATATGTAATGCTTTTTTATGTAAAAAAATTATATTTATAGTTATGGCCACAAATTGCATTGAAAGGGAAAAAATGAATATTGAAAAGAAAATTCGTCTTGAAGAAAAAAAATTAAAATCGTGGATCAGTTGAAAAATGGAGAAAAACCAGTTGTTGTAAGGACTGAATTTAAATGAATCAACAATTCAAACAATCAAACACAACGAACATAAAATCCAAGAAAGTGTTTATTACTGGGTCAACGGTAAGTGCAAAGTTGTTGCTCATGTACGCAATTTTCTAAGAGAAAAATGAAGAAATCTCTAATGATTTGGAAAGAAGATGCACTCAAAAGAAAATTCCTTTGGCTGGAAATCTTATTAAACAAAAAACTCTCAAAGTTTATAAACATGTATAATGCAGACCAGGTGTTCAATGCTGATGAATCCGGGTTATATTGGAAAAAAATGCCAAAACACCCCTATATTTCGAAAAATGAAAGATCAGCTCCTGGATTCAAAGTTTCCAAAGACAGAATTACTCTACTATTTTGTAGTAATGCATCAGGTGATTACATGACAAAACTAATGTTTAATAACCCATCCTCAAATCCTTGTGCTATGAAAGATTAAAATATGCACTTATTTTTATTTTGCCTAAAACATTTATGCATTACGTGCAATGAAGTTTAATTTTTATTTGTAATTTTTATAATTTTATACTATGTATTTGTGTCATAGTTTATGTTTTCTTAACTTACATGAATTACCTGAATTAAATAAAAATATATTTTTGTTGGATATGTCATTGTTGTTTATACAACAATGACATATCCATATAATTAAAAAAAAAAAAAAAAAAAAAAAAAAAAAAAAAAAAAAAAAACGATTTCGGAACATAACCCTACTTTTTGTATGTGATCTAAGTCTCGCATAACGCGGCATTTCTATGGAACCTAACATCCGCGTTACATGTGAGTTACCTATAATTCATTATTCCGATAATTAGATTTCAATCACATCTCTCACTCCCTGAACGATAACAAGAGCAAGCGTGAATTTCAAGACCAGCATTCGCCCCTGAAGCTGATGATTTGGATTAAGGGCAACTGATGGACAGATATCAAAGAATGGTTTATGGAGGAGTTGAGTCAAAGAAAAGGCAGGTGACCAGTGGTATACCACAGGGCTCAGTATTTGGTCTTCTATTGTTTAATTTTTAGATCAGTGATATAGGAAATGATATGATGGGAGATATACAGTTGTTTGCTGATGATGCAAAACTGGTAAGAGCAATGAAGGGGGATATAGAGATCCTGTAGGATGACATGAATAGGCTGGCAATATGAGCAAAGAAAATGGCTGTCAGTTTAACATGACCAAGTGTAAGGTGATGCACTATGAGAAGAAGAGATCACAAACTGTGTACTATATTGATGGAAATTAATGAGGCCAGAGACTTACAGAGTGATTGTGGACAGGCTGTTGAAGTTTTGGAGAACATGTTGCAAAGGTAGCCAAAACAGCACATCAGATTAAGTGGTTGTTGAAGATCAAGCTGACAAGTAGGGATAAGGAAGTTATTACTGTATTCCCCTTTGTAAGCCCACAGTAGTCCACATCTGGACTACTGTGCACCAATCAGGTTATCTGGATTTTGTAGGGATAAAGAAGTGGTGGAGAGGATCCAGGGCTGAGTGAAAAAACTGATAGATGAAAAATGAGGAGACATGATAGATGCATATAAATTATTAAAAGGGTTTTATAGGATTGACAGTGAAGACTTTTTTTCAATACATGAAAATGTGGTTAGGAAGGGTGTTAGGACTAGATTTTTTGCTTGTAGAGTAAATAGGTGGAATGATTTTCCAGAGGTGGTTGTGAGTGCTTCATCAGTGAATGAGTTTAAGGAGAGGTATGATATGTATTGTGTGAATAATGGCTAGTGCGTGAATAAACAGTCTTCCACAATGAGTCTTTTGATTCCATGGAGATACCTGTATAATAATAATAATAATATTAAGGAAAATAAAACCTGATATCAGAATTGGAGATACTGATCCGAATTCTTTACTTTATGCATATGATGCCATACTCTTAAATAAATCCAGTCTCCTATTGTATGGAAGTGAAATCTGGGCAATAAAACAAAAACACAAAGATTAATAACAGCTAAAATGAAGTTTGAAAAAAATTGCAAAGTATATTCAATTCAATCACAAAAGAAATGAAGAAATTATGAAAGAATTAAACCAGGAATCAGAGACAGAAAAAATTAAAAAAATATAAATGAATGGAACATGTTGAAAGAATGAAACCAGAAAGATTACCAAAACAAGTTTTAAATCACAAACCATTACAAAAAAAGAAAACTAGGATGTCCTCTAAAGAGTTTCAACGACAACTTCTACAGCCAGAACAGGCCACTCTAGGCCTAAATCCGTGAAAAGTGTGATGATGATAACAAATCTGCAGGATTCTTGACTAAACTAAATAACTGCTGTAATAAATTTAGTAGGAAAATAAGTAATAAAAAGACAAAGAGAATGAAGATGATCAGAAGCATTGAAAACATATAATGCATCATGAATCAAGAACCTGTAAGAATAGAAAGAAGTGTGTAGGGACACTGTCCAAGCCAAGCCCACACTTGGACTGGAGCTTGGGCAACACTCCCTGTGTGGGAATTATGTTGACGAGTTTCTCAATCCAGCTGCATGCCAATGTTCTTTAAGTTTCCTTAAATCAACAACTCTTATATGAAAGACAGTCATACAAATACAAGAGTTTTAAGTGCAGATGTAAAAAAAGCCCCCCCCCCCACACACACAAAAAATAATAAAAAATATCCACAAAAAAAAGTAACACCAACATTTCTTTCAATAAAAAGCACTTAAATGTTCATTTCATCAATATTCAAGGATTCAATACAAACATTAATTATATGCAACGCCACTTCAAAAGCTGATAACTTTTCCTAACTGAACCCTAATAGACATAATCAACAACTATTCCCAACTTCAAGAGCATGATGCATACCACAAAAAGAGAGGAGCATGTGCTTTTGTCCAACCTCAGATCCCTTGACAAAAGGGTTTCATTCATTCATTTCATATGGTGATTCAACAGTCGTGAGCCCCTTTTCTAGAGTTTGTTCTCTTCCCAACCAATCTCAGCCTGATACCCTATGGAACTATAATTGTACCAGCTGGGATAACATCTGAAATATTTATGCCTCTTTTCCACAGTCAGATGACTGTTTTTGCTCTCTAGATCCAAACATCTGCACTGAATTAATAACTTAAATAAAGCCTAATGAAATGAAGGCCTTCATTCTCAACTCCACTGCAAACCTCCCTTAACCAAGTTCTGGTCCTCTAAATAATGTATCTCAGCAGTCCATAATAAAAATGCAACATATGTTCAATGGCTCAAATAAAAAAAATCCAGCTTCTCATTCAGCTTCCATGATAGTCTGAAACAAGCATAAAAAAGTCAATGATTCCAAAGAAGACATCATCAAAATGAAATGTAATAAATTTGTCTCCTGCTAAAATGGAATCTAACAGATAAGCTTAGGTGTTGACGGTTATTCATGACTTATTTTTCATGGTATTAACAACACCACACAATTTTATCAAAGAGATGTTTTATTAACTTATATTTTGCTGATTTTCAACTCAGCATCATCAGAGCACAACAATCTTGTACACGCGACAGTGAGTGAGTGAAACAATATAATTGCAAAGGACAAAAGATCTAAAGCCCTATTTTTGGTACCCTGTAACGGAAAAAAAAAAAAAGCTATGTAAAAGTTTCTCTTAGGATAACAGTCTCCCAAATTTTTGGCAAATTAATGCAACCATATTTGTTAAGGTTGGGAGAATTCTTCAAAGCCATTGCTGACTCAAAAATCTTTCAGATCTATAATGACTTCTAAATAACACATTCGTTTTCCTCCATCTAATTCTGTGTGAAGGAGTGTCCAAAGCGTGGTCTGCCAGTCCCGACTTGCCATAGTAATAGTAGCGAATGTTAACTGATCTTCCTGTTTGCCCATAATAGGCCAAGTCACAGCCACAAGGAACTTCATACACTCCTGGGTGTGCTAAAGGGTGAAGTTTATCCTTAGGCGAGCAGATCAGAGTTGCCAGCTTGACATGAGGTTTGAAAGTGGTGCGGAGGCCATCTTTCATCAACACTTTGGTTATCTTTTCTGATGTACCTCTGATATAGGGAATGGTAATGGTCCTGTTGCATTCTTGTGTATTAGGAGAGAGCAGAGTAATGGGCCTATGTAGTATTTTATCTATTTTGTAGGGATTATAGCCGTTGGCTAAGAACGTATGGCGCAGATATTAGAGTTCTGTGGTCAGAGCTGTATCGTTAGAACAAATGGCTCTGGCTCTGTGTGTAAGTGTTTTTAAAATGCCATACTGTTGGGTGGAAGTTCTCGACTTCATAAGGAAAGAACAAAAAATTGCATGCAGAGATTGCTAAAATTCCATTCATATAACTTTTATCACAGTATGTTGTTATAATTGTTCTATTTTATTATTAGTTATTGTTGTCAATCTCTTACTGTGCCTAATTTATAAATTAAACTTTATCACAGGTATGTATAGGTGTGTGCGTGTGCATACAGGGTTCAGTACTATCTGAACTTTCAGGCATCCACTGGGGATCTTGGAATGTATGCCTACAGATAAGGGGAGACTACTGTATTCTCCTATGCCCTGTAGTTGTTAGTACAGACAGTCCAAACTTGCTTAACAGTTAGCTGTGTCACTTGTTCCCCCTCAGTGGTAAGGCCTCTACTACTCTTAAAAAAAAAAAAAAAGAAAAACAAAAATTTAATAAAGTCTACAGTCTACCCTGATATCTTGGAATTATTCAAATTTAATACATATATAGGTTATTTTACTTTGCAAGGAAAAATCTACAAAAACAGATGAATGGTAATGCAATTCATTCCCCACCCTTTTTTGGTTTACTTTCATATGGAACACTTGGACAACAAAGTACTAACCATGGCTACTTTCAAACCTTTAGTGTGATTATGCTTCGTTGATGTGTTTTCCATTTGGACCCATGGACATTCAAAACTACATGACAAATTAACAACTCTGATTCACTCTGCTAAGGACAAACTTCTAAGAAATACTGTTGAATTAATACAGGAAGAAGGGCAGAAGACTAAGAGCTCAAGAATGGAAAGTGTTTAGAATTTTAAGTAATCTTGATGTTAATAATGTTATGAGATTGGACAGGGTATCATCATATATATATATTAAGAGAAAGCAAAAGAGTTGGCAGTGCCCTTGACTTGGTTGTTCAATGAGAATCAGGCAAAAGGATCAGTCCTATAGGAGTGGAAAGAAAGAAAACTAGTGCCACTACACAAGAGAATCCCAGCCAATGGTGTCCAGATGTAGGCCAGTGTGTATATCAAGTTTAGTAGTGAATGTATTAGAGGCTAGTTAGAGACAGAATACAAATCTTTACAGACAGCACCATGGGTTTGTTGAGCTCTTGCTTCAGTAACTTGTTTACAGTGATTTTAACTAATTAATATGTATTAGTACTAATTGGTATCTCAGGAGTGATGTTCAAAAAATTGGTTAAAAGTAAAATTCGGGAATGAGTGAATAGGAATACGATGCCGTATAGCAGGTAGCATGCCTTTGTTAAAGATAGGTTCTGCTTTAGTAATTTTTTCATATTTGATAATAAAGTGACAAAAGAAGTGGATAAAAGAAATGGTTACACCATGATACTGCTGCAGGACATTGCAAAGGCATTAGACATAATACCACATGGAATCGGAACTGATAAGGCTAGTAGCATAGATTGGAAGAGGGCTAACAAACAGCTGAGGATGGTGTATAGTGAAGTGGAATCAAGGTAAATTTGTATATTAATGATATAGGGAAAGACTTTAAGAAGGGGATATTCAGTAATTTGCTGACAATGCAAAAACAGATTAATAAAGATGATGCAGAAATCCCACAGGATGATTTAAATAAATTGGCAGTGTAGGCAAAAGAACAATGGTTGTCCATTTAATGTTACGAGATGTAAAGTAATGCACTTTAGGGTGAATAAATAAATCCTTGTCTTCCATCACTCTAGGAGTGATGGTGGATAAGGACCTGAAATTCAGGGGCCACATTGCACAAGTTGTGAGGACATCACATCGAATAATGGCAATGATGCAGAGAACCCTGATATGCAGAAATAGAGAGGTTATGATTCCATTGTATAAGGCAGTGGTTCTTAACCGGTGTTCCCCGGGAACACTTGTGTTCCGTGAACTGGTTACAAGTGTTCCGCCAGTGAAAGATGTCACATGACACTTTAATACGAAGCAGGTCAATCTTGCTTTAAAAATTAAAGATCATTTCAGGAGATTGTTGGACATGCAAGTTAAAGAAGTAAAATATTTTGAAAAGACTGTTAAAATTTCTGATTTGGCACAACTTGCATCATATAAGGTAGCTGAATTAATTGCTGTAAAATTAAAACCACATACTATAGCAGAGTCTCTTATTTTACCAGCATGTTGTGAAATAGTAGACATGTTTGCCGACAAAGCAAAAAAGGAAATTATGAAAATTCCTAATTTAGACAATACAATAAAAAATAAAATAAAAAATATGTCAAATGATATTGAGAAAACAGTTACCAATAAATTTTCCAAACAACATTTTGCTTTACAAATCGACGAGTCCACTGACATTAGCGGTAAAGCTAATTAACTAGAATTCGTTCGTTTCATTAATGAAAACGAAATAGTGAATCATTCATTTTAATTCCCTCAAAATGATGAGGGAATTATTTTCGTTATAACAGAACATTTAACAATTTTGGAAGAAAATATTTCAAGTTACTTTCCTTAAATACACACAATTGACTGGATACGAAATCCATTTGGCACAGTTAATATATCGAGTTGTGAATTTTTGTTACAAGAAGAAGAAGAAGTAGTTACCTTGTCAATGGACTGTACTCTAAAAATGAAATTCTCTCAAATAACTCTTGAGGAATTTTGGATTTTTGTCCAAGCGAATACCCAGCTCTTTCCACAAGGGCACTAAAAATTTTGTTACAATTTTCAACATCATATCTGTGTGAGCCAATATAAAAACTAAAAAGCATCAAAGGCTTACTAAAATAGACAAAGAGATAAGGGTAGCTATGTCACATATTAGACCTGATATTGCTGAAATCTGCAAACGCCAAAAAGCTCAAGTATCGCATTAAAATAAGTTCCATTTTTATAAATTTATAAAAGACAAGTTCATGCATATTTTTATTGCTAGTTTTTTGACCCTAATGTTTTTGGTGTACACCCCTTGAGGGTACACGGCAGGAATTTGATGATGATGTTTTTGGTGTTCCCCAAATTTTTCTTATAATCAAAAGTGCTCTGTGATTTCGAAAAGGTTAAGAACCACTGGTATAAGGCCTTGATCAGGCCTCATATGGATTATTGTGCACAGATTTGGTCGCCAGGTTTTCATGGTGAAGAGGATATGTTGGAAAGGGTACAGAGAAGATTCACAAAGGTAGTCAGTGGTCTTTGGAATGTGGAGTACGAGGACAGATTGAGAGAATGTAAGTTGCAGAGTCTCATGAATAGGAGATAGGGGGGGGGGGGGTATGATTGAGCATAAAAATTGGTGAGGGATTGTTATCAGGTAGACATGGAAGAGATTTTTCATAGAATTGGAGAGGGGAGTAGAACAAGAGGCCATTGCTGGAAACTGTATAAGGAGGTTGTGAGCAAAGGAGTGAGAAGCAGGTTCTTTGCATGGAAGGTAGTTGGTAAGTGGAATGCATTGCCTGAGTGTGTTGTGGATGTGGACACATTGAATCAGTTTAAGACGCGGTTGGATGAGCATTGTATGCAATAGTGAGTACCTCCCACGATGAGTCTCTGACTCCATCATGGAGGTTGGGTGTTGATGATAATAATAATAATAAATTACACACTTTGTATCATATTAATGGTACTGAATTACAAGAAATTGATGAGGCCAGAGGTGGGGATAGTGGACAGAGATGTGATGTTCAGAGGACATTTTGCTAAAATTGGCACAACAGTGGCTGGAGGCAAATGTACCTAACCACAAATCATCATCTGATTGGCCATCTGGAAGTCCCAATCATATTCCTTCAGTTTATACTGGCTGCAAACATGTGACTCATACGGCACCTTGCCCATGGGTGCATCATGCACCCATATTCCATACTAAGTGCATCGTGCACTTAATATGGAAGTACTTTATTTAATAGCTAGTTTCATTCAACATTTTCATTTACTTCTTCAGATTAAACACAAACAAACAAAAGGTATTCACAGAGAGAGATATCTAAAGTAACAACTGCCATTATTCAAATTAAACTTGAACTAGATATTGAATATCATAGCAAGATGTTAGTTGCGTTGCTCATTGTTGTGCTGTGCTCTATTATCACTTCTCATAGCCTAATTCATTAATATGCAGGTCTTTTACATATGCTGCCTACAGCTGAGTTAAGATGAAGATTTTGCTTGCTTCTTTAAATTTACAGATAACTGTTGAATTCTATGTATAGCTGTTTTGTGACTTGCCAATTTACTTTTTTTTTTGGTTGCTGAAATACCAGTCCTCATTTATGTGCCTGTTTCTTCTCCACATCCTTGACATGTTCTTTTTGACAGAATTCTCTAGATCAACTTGTCTATCCAATGTAACAAATGCTGCAAGTACAGAACGACACTCCTGGTTGTTTAAGAGGGGGGGCAAGGTTATTTCGGTGTTCTCTGCATTGTGAACATTTTTTCTAGTCTTCGAAAGACAACTTTTAAGATGTACTGGTATAAAACTTTCAATATTTTATTTGTAACATTTTAACGTAATAAAGAAACAGCACCTTCGTAGTTGTGCTGTAGTATATGTGCTGGAATATGTGATGGCCTATCTCAGAAGCTATTGATAGTTCTAAGATTACATCCAGTTTTTAGGAGAATGTCTTTAAGATATGTTTTTTCTCTTTTGTTATCATAACTGGATATTGTAATGACCTTGTCTTTGAGAGTTCTGATAATGCATCGTTTTTGTGATGAGCAGTGCGTGCATGCTTCTGTGAGACAGTTAGATATCATCTGGTATTGAGCTTTTTATTGTAGACTTCAAATGAAAGATTCCAATGATTTTCTACCTGCCTGAGAACATCTAGGAAGGAAAGGGATCTGTCTTTCATCAAAATCATCAAATTCCTGACATGTACCCTCAAGGGATACACAGGATATTATGATAGTACATGAAAAACTTACCTATTATATAATTGGTTTAATCCTTTATCCAAGTGTAAGCAAACAAAGTTTGAGCCTGAAGTATTTTCAGGACTGGAGCAACTCGTGGCAAAGGTGGTATAACTTATCACTTGCCTTAGTTACATCATTACTTACTTCCTATCAAAATTTAATAATTTATAATAATTTAATAATAATTCCTCCAAATCAATCTGTTTTCTGTCAACACTTCAACATCATTAGATCTTATATTTCTGTCTTCTAAGGCACTTTTTACTGTATCATTCCATCTATATAAGTAATGATGTATGGAGGAGCCGAGTCCAGAATGAGGCAGGTGACCAGTAGTGTGCCTCAGGGCTCTGTGCTTGGGCCATTGTTGTTTAATTTGTACATAAATGATATAGGAAATGGCTTAAAGGGAGATATTCAGTTGTTTGCTGATGATGTAAAGTTGGGTAGCACAATAAAAAATCAAGCTGATGTTGAAAGTTTACAGGATGATTTAAATAAGCTGGTAAAATGGGCAAAAGATAATGGATGTCAGTTTAATGTGGAAAAGTGAAAAGTCATGCATTTTGGGATTAAAAGATTACCAGCTGTGTACTGCATTGATGGAAAGGTACTCCAAGAGATTGATGAGGCTAGGGACTTAGGGGTGTTAGTAGATAGGGAGATGAAGTTCAGAGGACACATTGCTAAGGTGTCCAAGATTGCACATAGGATTACTTGGTTGTTGAGGAACACACCGACATCCAGAGATAAAGAGGTTATTATTCCCCTTTATAAAGCGTTGATACTTCCACATTTGGCTGTGCTCAGGTCTGGTCATTTGGATTCCTTGGAGATGAGGAGGGTGTGGAGAGGGTTCAGAGAAGAGTGACCAAGTTGGTGAGTGATGTAAAAAATGCTCCCTACATTGATAGATTGAGAGATTGTGGATTGCAGAGATTGGTTGATAGGCGAAGAAGAGGGGATATGATAGAAACATTCAAATTACTAAAAGGTTTTTATAGGATTGATGCAGGGGAAATGTTTCAGCTGTGTGATAGTGATGGAAGAACAAGAGGTCATCCCTGGAAATTAAAGAAGAGTGTGGTTAACAAAGGTGTCAGAACAAGGTTTTTTGCCTGGAGGGTGGTGAATGAGTGGAATTCATTGCCTGACTTAGTTGTGAGCTCTTCGTCTGTAAATGAATTCAAGAAGAGATTATTATATATATAATAATATATTATTATTATTATATATATAATAATAATAATATTTTGGTATATATATGTTCTGTACACTGGGTCATTTTCCTGCCAACCTGGCAGAGAACACTGGTTATACTAATCTTTCCTCTCCCATTCTGATTAAGTGACCATACCACCTAAGATTAGCTCTGCTAACATATTCCCTGGATGCTAATAATATCAAGTTCTTTCCTAATATCCTCATTTTTAATATGATATTACCATTGATGGTATCTGTTCACACCCCTAATCTTTCTCAGGATTCTCATATCTGTGGTCTCTAGTCTTTGGTTAAGTGTTTTATTTCTAATCCAACCCTCAGATCGATAAGTTATAATTGGTTTGAACACTATCTTTGTATACACTTGGTTCAGTGTTTTGACTAATCTCTCTCTCTCTCTCTCATTCAACATAAATTTATTCACTTAACTTCCTACCATACCAGCTTTGTTAATTCTGTTGTCTATTTCCAAATTTAGTTGACCATCTTCACTTAAAATTGTGTTTAAATAGCTGAAATGTTTTACTAGTTCTACAGGTTCACCAGAATACTATTGATGTTTTCGATGCTTCAGCTTATTTCATTGTCTTTGTCTTGTTATTGCTGATTTTCATACCAAATTTATTACAACAGTTATTCAATTTAGTCAGGGAAAATTATAGAGTTGTACATGATTTATTTAAAAGTATAACATCTGAATAAAGTAAAGAGATGAGATTAACATCTACAGTTTTGATATCAGGTTTAATACTGCTATCCTTCATAATGTGATCAATATATATAATGAATAACACAGGGGATAATGTACATCCTTGTCTGATCAGCACAAGATTTAACATCAAACCATCTTCTGTACGTCCTTCAATTCTAACTGCTGACTTACAACTCAAATAAAGATTATTAAGTTATATGGTGTCAATGTAATGCCCTTCTGGCACCATATAAATGTAGCTTTTGAATAGCTTTTCACTTGGCACATTTCCATATGCCTTTTGCAGATCTACAAAACTTAAATACAGATCTTTGTTATATTCAGACAATTTCTCAACAATTTGTCGTAAAGTGAAAATCTGATCCTGACAGCTTCTATTTGGCCTGAATTCAGCTTTGTTCTTCAACAAGATTCCCTTCCACAATCCTTCTCAAGTATACTTGCGTAAATCTTACCAGGAACACTCAGTAGAGATATACCTCTGTAATTCTCAAATTCAGTTTTATTTCCTTTTTTATACATATGGGTAATATGAGAGCTCTACTCCAATCATCTGGAATTCGTCCCTCTGTCCAGGCCATCTGAAATATGCAGTGCAGCCACTGCACAACTTTTATACATCCATACTTGAGCATTTATTATCGAATATCATCTACTCCTGTGCCTTTACACATTTCCGGCTTTCTATAGCTTTTTCTACTTCAAGTATGGATATATATTCCTGATTGAATGACTGTTGAGTGTTTGTTGTTTTTTTTTAATCACTGTGCCATCACTGCTTATTTCATTTAGCACTTTTTCGAAGTAATTACTCCATACATCAAGGATATCTTCTTTTTTTTTTCAGTTTTCGTGTCACCTTTATCATCTCTAATTCCTTTTACAGCACTCTTTTTCCATTTGTAGCTTTTTCAACAGCCTCCAGAATATCTTGCCACCTTCCTGATATTTATTTTCTATGTTCTTACCAAAAGTCTTCCAATGACTTTTGTTTAGCGAGTTTTACATAATGTTTAACTTTCTTACATTTGTCTCCGAATTCTCTAAGAGCACAAGCTGACTTATTCGCCAGAAACTTTTGATATGCTTTCTTCATTTCCTTCAATGTCTCTTTAACATCCTGTGTCCACCATGTAGTTCTGATTTTTCTATTACCATATGACTCAAGTTACCTTTGAATCTCTAAGGTTTGGTTCCTGTTCTCAAACTCTTTCATTTTTTTTTTAATAATGTTTGTGTATTTTAGTCTACAGCTCACATCTGAGAGCTGCTCAACTTTTTATTTGCTCTAAAACTTTCTTATGTTTCTTCTTTTCAGTATGATATTCAATTTTATCCTCCTACTCAAGACTAAATGGTGATCACTTCCAATTTCAAATGTTCTGTACACTCTAGTGTCCTGCACCATTGAGAAAACATCATTATCAACAATAAAAGAGTCAACATGACTTTTCTTATTCCTTGCCTGATCTCTCTATGTGAATTTATGCACATTTTTATGTTGGAACATTGTGTTAGTAATATCCAATCCATGTCTTGAGTAGAAATCCAACAAGTAGTTGCCATTATTATTAGCTTTGCTCCTATCTCCAAATTTTCCCAAAATATTTCTATATGTCTGACAATCATTTCCTACTCTGCTATTTAGATCTCCAACAAGAACCAAGTTTTCCTTTTTCACTGTGTCAGTTGCTTTCTCTAAAGCTTGAAAAAGCTCCTCCATTTCTAACTTAGTAATAACTTCTTTGGGACCATAGGCACAAATAAATCTCATTGTCCAGTTCCCCATTCATTAAACCTTGTTAATTGTTTGCATTTGATTTTTCAGGGTTTTCTAAATATTTTGAACTCTTGAAAATATAATGTACTTAAAAGAATGTTATAATTATGCTATAAAAGTCCATATATGTTAACTTGTATGTAAAGCTATAAGTAGGGATTAGGTCAGATTAGCAATAACGAAATATCAACCATAGGTCGCAAGGTCAAGCGGTGTTAATGAAAGAGGCAACAATGATATCATTATGCTAAAGGCTAATCCCAAAAAGCACATCATAGAGAACAAAGAGCTAGATACTGTATAAAAAGAGATTGTGACTCTTGGATAGGGTCTTTGCTTTTCTTCTCGTTGCCGAGGCTTTCTCTCGTCGATAGCTCTCGAGTTGGAGTCTCCAAGTAGTTGGCACCCAGTGTCGTCCGGCCTGTAAGTTTTCCGATGAAGTTCCATTGACGGACGGACACGCTACGAGAACACAGTTGCCTGCAAGTCTCGTGGTAACTTCTGCAAGTTCCATATCGAGTTTTCGATGGAGGAAATTTCTATAAGAGACCGCCAGTGTAGTCCAAGCAGCAAAAATCAACCAGGAAGAAGACACTACGATCTTGATGAAGTTTATTGTAATTTATTTGGACTCTATATCAAAGGAAAATCCAACTAAGCACTGTTTTGTAATTGTTAAGAAAGCATGACTCTGATTTGTATGTGTGCTAACAAGAAATTTTTTATAAGCAGGCAGTAACTATGTCAAAGTCTTTGTGGGAAGATTATATGTTAGTTTGTTTAAATAACGAATGTGTACTTATTTGTAAGAAAGAAAACAATGTTGTTAAGGAAATGTATGCAATTACACAATTACATGTTTATGTCTAACGAGTTAACTTAGCATTGAGTGCGCTGTCAAGCGATGTTAATGAAAGAGGCAACAATGACGTCATTATGCTAAAGGCTAATCCCAAAAAGCACATCATAGAGAACACAGAGCTAGATACTGTATAAAAAGTTTTGTTGTATAAACTGCATTCCCTGTATGTTAAAACAGTAGAATGAGATAATTTCTCAGTAATTTTTTTGTGTATTGAACCTATTGTTTTAGCTCAAAATAAATGTTTTGTAACTGGCCTGTTCTTTAGCCAGTGCACTATCTCCAAAAATATAGTTAACCTGGGTGTAAATTCAATTTTTAACAGTCACGACTTGCATAAGGAAAAATCTGTATATAGTTAATGATTCTTGTTTTCCTCACCTTAACTTTCAAGCTATATTAATTCAATTAGGTAGCGCAGTCATAAAAAAAAACAAATTTTTCTAACTGATTCGTGTGGAAGTTGGTGAACTGCACATATTAAACAGGCTGATAACCTTAAGTCTGTTTAAGGGCAGGGGAGACAGAAATCAGTTGTGGTAGAATATTAAACCTCAAACAGATAGCACAAACAAATAAAATAAATAATTAAGAAAATATTTTACACTGATATTTGCTCGCATCAATCTACTTGATATTGCCTGACATTCAACAAGATTAGCTTCGTATTTAGTGTTGAATACTATAGCTACTCCTTCTTTTCTCTGATTGTTATTGCCTGAATATAACATTTTATATTTATTGCTTAGAAAGATTTCACCAGTTTTTGTCTTTTTTTTGTTTCAGTCACCCCGATTATGTCAATCTAGTACTTATTCAATTCTTCTGCTAGTTCTATTTCTTTGCCATTCAGGTTTCTTATCTTGATAGTACCGATCTTGAACTCTGGTGATGTTGAGATGGGACGTGTTTCAGGATTTGTTCCAGTAGCTGATTTTTCTCCCTGTTCTCCCTTGCAAAAACAATGGGCTCCTGGTTTAACTGGGCAACACCCCAGATGGCATGAAATTCTGTCATATTTTACCATAATTTTTACACTGTCATTTAAGCCAATAAGAATACAATTTGGTTATCTAAATCCCAAATTGCCAGCCCATCCTCATTCGTTCAGTATCCAGGTAGATACTTAACAGGGTGCACCACGAGAAGGTGAGGATTGTGCTTTTTTCTATTTTTAATGAAAAATGAATTTTCTGGTTTAAACTGTTGAAGTCTAAATTCGTGGAGAGGTTTCCTCTGAGTCTGGCAAAATGATGAAGATGCCATCATCTTGGTTTTGTGTAATGCATACTGAAGGCTGCATGTTCAAATGCCCCATATACATATTTGCCAAGTGCAGTAAAATGGATACACCAATGGCTAGGCCTTCAGTCTATTCATAACAGAGTTCTTGAAACTTGAACAAAGTGTTCTCCAGGCAATGTTTGAAGATCAAGTGAAAAAATATCTTCTAAGATTAATATAGTGTCTTTTCTTGGAACGTCATTAAACAGGCTTATTATGTCCAAAGTTGCTATCATGTCTATGGAATCCAATTTAATGTCTTATTTTGTTTATGAAATCTTTGGAGTTTTCTTTGTATACATTGATGTTTTTTCTACATATAGAGACAAAAGAGTGGATAATTATTTGCAAAGGTAACATACTGGTGAATCCTGCCATCCACTACAGGTGTAAATGGAATAACCCTGTGTATTTTTGGAATAGCATAAATATGTGAGATAACAGACTGTTTTGAAGTGATCAGTTCTTTGATTTCCTTTGACCAGTTGAAAATATACCCTGTTAAATCATTGGTTTTGTTATGAATAGTCCATGTGGAATCACTGTCTAAGTGTCAATAAATATTTCAAAATGAATTCAAAGGATATACAACTTTGAATGACAACAGAAGGTAAATAGCAATAGAAGAACAATTTTTATTACTTGCAAATGTAACATAACACTTGAAGTTTCAACAGTTAAATTTCAATATGACTGCCTCCAGTAATTCTGCAGACGTCCCGCCCATAATCAATTTCCTGCCACATGCACCAGAGCATATCTGGTGTAACTTCAGCAATGGCAGCAGTAATTCTGGAATGCAGCTCATCCAAATTGGCTGGTAGTGGTGGTACAAACACTCGATCTTTTGCAAAGTCCCACAAGAAAAAAATATAATGGTGTAAGGTCAGAGGAATGCAGTGGTCATGCTACAGGCACCCCCCTCTATTAATCCATCAGCCTGGAAAAACAGGTTGAGGTACGACCATAAGTCTGTCAGGTAATGAAAATGTGCTACCTCTTGCTGGAAATGTAACTGTTCATCGTGGTTAAAGTTGGCTAATTGTGGTATTAGGTACCCTGGTAGCATATCCAGATACACACCAACAGTAACGGTAGACTCCAAAAAAAAAAAAAAAAAAAAAAAAAAAGGGTCCATACACTTTCTTCTTGCTTACAGTGCAAAAAATGTTAGCCTTTGGGGTATTGCAAACATGTTCTACAATGGCATGTGTATTTTTGCTTCCCCAAATTCTGCAGCTGTGAGCATTTACTTGCCCATTTATCATTTAATCATTTTATTTCTAATATTTTGACTTCCATTTTTAATTCTAATAAACGAGCAAGAATTTTCCTTCTCACAGCCATCTTGTTTCTGTATGAAGTAGAAGCGATGTATGATCAGCACCAACTTCTTCACAAAGAGCAGAAAACAGTCTTGAATTAAGAGCATTTGGCTTTTATATAATTTATAACTTTTACAGCAACCATCATTATTTCATGTAATTCCAGACTCATTTCTTTAGAAGCCAGTTGTTCTCTGTGTATGAAACAATGAGTTACCATTATATTAGAATTTGCAATTTGTTTTTATTTGGGAGACAACACCAATATGACGACCTGTCATAGTGGCTGCACCATCTTCAGATTCTGATACATTTTGCCACTGTAAGTCATTGGATGTGAAAAATGAATTTATTTTGTTAAGTATACTTTTATATCAGTTTCTAATTCTAAACAAAACAACACTTCTTCAAATATATCTTCATTATGGTCAATATATCTCACATATCAAACAGATACTCTTGTTGGAAACGTCAGTTGAGTTATCTATGTGTAGTGAAAACCACAGAGAATTTTAATATTTTGAATTAACTGCTCTTGGATATCATCTGGAATCAGTGTAGTTCTATGACAAATAATATCTTTTGGCATATGTATTTCTTTGATTTTGTTAGCCTCTGATATTCCAAACAGTTTCTTGCAAACATTAATCATGCATGGCTTCAATAAACTTTTGCCTATCATAAACGATTTCTTGGATTTTGCAATATGCAAAGCTGTTATAAACGAAGCTTTAACTAATGATTTATTTCTAACAGTTATGGCATTCATGAAGGATGTCTGATTTTTCAGTTCATCCTTTTTCTTATAAAAAACTCTTCTAGTTTATCTTTATATCTCTGATGCTTTGTTTCTAAATGTCTTCTTAATTTATTTGGTTTCAGATATTCATTTGAGAGGACTACACTGCAAACAACGCATTGGTTTTTGAATTTCATCCATTTCTACACCAATAAATTTGAATTTTATGTAACTTGTATCACATTTCCTTTGTTTACTTTTACTTATTTTTTTTACATTTATAACTAGCATTATTTTCTGTTTCACACACGTTTACATCATCCATGGAATTATCACTACTTTCACGTGTTCTTTTTGAACTGCCAGGTGTATTTATATTTAGGAAATCAAATAATGTTCTTTGTTTGCTCATTTTATAATGGGGTAAATTTTAAGAAATAACAAATCAGTATTACAGCACTGTAAGTTTCAAAAAGTAATTGCCTTCAAGTAACACTTAACAATGCTAAGTTCTATGCATTCATACTAGTATTGTTTAAAACTTCAGAGAATCACTTCTATCATGCATTCACACTTCCAGTAGGCAAGTGTCACGACTGGCAGCATTGCCAGCAGCAAAAAGTTGACTTGTGGTGCCACCACAGAAAAAAGTAGTGCATTAAACTGCATAATTCAGATTACTAATACAAAACAATATAAGTTTGAAACCAAGTAAAATAAAGAGCAAAAAATAATCATATTAACAGATTTTCAAAATTTTAAAAACATTCTATAAATATTCCGCAGCCCCCCCCCGGTTAAGAATCACTGAGTTAGGACACTGTTGTTGATTATTTTTTTTCATAGCACAAGAGTAATATACTGACAGGACTTCATTACAAGAAACTGATGAGGTAAGGAATCTATCAGTAATAATGAACAGAGAGATGAAGTATAAAGACATAGCATAGAAGTCAAACAGAAAATGGAAAGGATCAGTGATGTGTTGAGCATCCTCAATACAGTACCGATTATGTTTCTGCATTCAGATTTAATCTCAGAGATTTTCAAGGTGGGAAGGGAGGTGATGAATAACATACAGTAGCAGATAACCAAATAATACTGACAAATGTTGAATATTTGTTAAGTGCTATGAGAATAGATTAAGAGAATGTGGGTTTGCAAATTATGAAGAACAGGCAAAAAAGGAGGGAATTATGAAAGAATACATTACCGATGAGATTGCGTGGTGGAATGAGAGAGAACAAGGACTTTTATCCCCAGAATTTGACAACTAATATTTTCTCATGGTAAGTGTGAATCAGATGTGAAGGCATGATAAGTGCACTAAAGATCAAACAGAGGCATTTGGCAAGTTAAGAGTTTGTCTCCTGTCACAAATCTTGAAATTCCATGAAGGTAACTCAAGAATATTGTCTTTCTATCTACCACTAATTATGTTAATAAGCCTTTTAATATATACTTATATAAGCTCACCTTTAGCCACTTGTCAACACATCGAGCATGAAACTCATGACAACAGGGCAGAACTCGGAGTACTTGCCGTGCCTCGAAGTCACACATACATACTACACAAGATGTTTGGTCAGATTCATGAGTCTCTGCATTAAATCGATATGATGGCAGTTGTTCAATTTCTGCAAGAAAAGACATAAATAACAAGTTTCATGAGCTGAATTATGAACTTATCAATTTCACAATGGAAAACAACTATACATAGGTAGGAAAAACAAGAGATTTTTTTTTAACTTGCTAAAATCAAAAATAATTTATTTGATAAAATAATAATGAAAATTTAGTTAAGCATTTAGTCAGTGAGTTGCTTATTATCCAGTCTTATCCAACAATGAGAAAATGAACATACTTCCATGGCTGGTTACACTAGAAGCATGTAATCACGCCTACTATTTTTAGTTTAATTTCCTCTTCAATTTTTGTTTGAAAAAGGCAGTTGTTTTTGAAATAAAAAAATTCTGAAAATGAACCAAGATGATCAGTAACAAGCTGAATTTCACAACAGCATTCTTATAATTTATTATGACAGCAAACTATCCCAACCTGGTTGGCTGAATGGAAATAAAGAAAAAAGATCATGCAGCTTAATGGTTTTAAACCCCAGATAAATCCAACACAGTAGACACAATCTGGCTTCTCCCTAACACTGGACGTATTTTTCTTATCCCCGACATTACTAGCATCTCAGAACTAATCTCAAAAATACGGAAAAAATACAACCTTGTGCCTACCTTCCTTTCAAATAACAAACTGTTCACCATATTATTATTCATCTTGATCATTCAAGGATCATCTTTCATCACTGTCTTCCCTGGAAATTTATCAAGTGTTTTGTTAGAGATTTTATAAACACTAATACTACCTCAGCTATAAAAATCCCAAAATTCAGGTCTTGGAAAATCAATTAATCAAATGCTTCACTCACTTGACAGTTAGGTCAGGGAAACTTTCATCAAAAGTATTAATAGAAGATGAATACAGGAGTCTCTCGAAAATATCCTTCATCTTTTAAGTAGCGTAATACACCTAGGCAACTCTAACCTGCATTCTCAGGCTCTGTCACTTTTGAAACTTTATAGTTGCAATATATTTGGCTGAAAAAAATTCATCTTTAATATCCTTTCAATAAATAATATTACTTTATCAACTAAAGCCTTTAGGTTCTTGTCATTATGATTTACATACTGAATGAGAGTAATTTACGTAAAATGCAACTTTCTGACATGGAACTCCTGTGGTATTGAGATGTGCTTTTTTGTCCTTGAAAGTTTTCTACCTGGCCTTTGAGAATCAAAGCATTCAAAACAGCTCTCAAGTCAATGAAACCTTAATCTAATGTACAAACAAAAATGAATATACAAGTTTCTGGGGAAAGTCAACTGTCTTTTAAACAGCACAATACTTGAGCAAATGCTGATGCTTGGCATCAGCATTTGCTCATATTGTGCATCAGATTGTAGTGTCATAAGCTCTCTATCACTTCTGCAACTTTAGTTTCTATATTACTATTATTATTATTATTAAGAGAGACCTCCAAGGGAGTCAGGAACTCACTAAGGGAGACCCTATACTACACGTACCAGCTATCATACTTATTCTTGAATTCATTCACACTGCTTACACACACAACATCCAATGGCAATCCTTTCCAATCACACACCACCTATGAGAGAAAATTCTGGCCCTCATCCCCTTCTCAGCTTCCAGGGATGCCCTCTTGTTATTTCCCCACCCTCCATAAATTAAAAAATTCCATTAACTAAAATTCTGTATGACCCTTTCAGAAGTTTCTAAGTGTCAATCATATCACCCCTCTTTCTACTATTTGCTAGTGTCTGCAGTCCACAAATTCTCAATCTGTCTTTATAATCAGTATTCCATAATCCAGATATCATCTTAACGCTCTCGTTTGCACTCTCTCCACTATATCAGAATCACAACAGAAACCAGAAGACCAGACCTGCGCACAATAGTCCAAGTGAGGTCTTATAAAGGCCTTGTAAAGAGGCAAAATGACATCCTTATCTTTACATGTGAACATTCGTTTCAGCATTTTCTTTTGAGTTGTATTTGCAATATTTGCTACATGGCCTCTGAACTTCAACTTCCTATCTATTAACACTCCAAGATCCCTAGCTTCATCAGTTTCTTCTAGCATAATCCTACCAATATAATACAACACTGGATATCTAATCATGCCAAAGTGAGTGACTACATTTACTGACATTGAACTGACATCCATTTTCCTATGCCCACAATTCTAGCCTATTCAAATCATTCTGTAAGTATCAACAGCATTCCTGATTATCCTACCTATCTTTGCATTATCAGCAAATGGCTGTATGTCGCTTGTTAAATCCTTCCCAATATCATTAATGTACAGATTGAATAACAGTGGACCAAGCATATATAGGCTGAAAAAAATATATTGTTAACATCCTTTCTTGAAATACATTTGTGGATATTTTATGCTTCTACTTAACTTTCATCCTAATAAATCTAGTTTATTTTGAAATCTTTACTAGTTTGTGTAAAACAAAAAAAAAAAAAAAAGGTAAATCATCTAATATCTTTTATTCCCAATGGGAGTAAAGTATACAACTCCTTTAGTCCCAACTGACTTATGAAGATATGCCAGTCTCCACACTTCAGAAGCCCTCACTGACCATAAACTCAAGCTATGAATGAATCAAGGTTTCACAGAATAGATTAGAGTAAACAAGTGTTACCATCTTATGGCTCTAAACCATAATATGTTATTCATTATCATCAAGATCAAGTTCCTGATATGGGCCCTCAAGGAATGTCAGACCACTATGACATTACTACATGATTAATTATTACTCATCTTCTATCAACAATTTTTCTTGATTTAGTCTATTATTGTCAGCACTTCGAAATTGTTGTATCTGACATTTCAGTTTTCTAAAGCACTTCAACCCATCTAGTTCTTGGTCTTAAGCTGGTTCTTTCTTTCTTGCCACTAACTTAGCATCAAGCACCTCATTCGATAACCTTTCCTCTCCCGATCTGTTTAAGTGACTATATACCACTTAGTCCTGTTCACAGATTCTTCAATGTTAATAATGTAAAGCTCCATCCTGATATCTTCATTTTTAATATGATTCTGCCATTGATGCCACCTACTCAGAACTATTTTTTTCTCAGAACTCTCTTATCTGTAGTCTTCAATTGTTGATCCAGTGCATTATTTCTAACCCATCTAAAACTGGTTTGAGCACTGTCTTGTATACTGCTAGTTTAGTGTTTTGACTAATTTCTCTCTTATTCCATATAAATTTATTTGGCTGGCTCCTTACCATACTAGTTTTGCTTATTCTGTTATCTATTTCCATATTTAATTTGCCATCTTCACTAAAAACTGTGCCTAAATAGCAGAAAATATTACTTGTTCTGTAAATTTTCCATTAAGAATGCACCAGAAGTTTTCTATATTGCTGCACATTTTCAAAGTTCTGGTCTTTCTATTGATGCTTTTTATGCCATTATAATAGCAGTTTTTCAATTTAGATATAGAATCCTGGAGACTTGCACTGAATGTGTTTATGAGTACATCATCATCAACAAGCTTCTTCTGCTCTCAACTTGACTCACATTTCCAGCATTCACTCACAAAATATTTCCAACACACACATTCTCTCCATCCTCACTCTCGTAAATTCCACGTATTAATATCATTTAATATCAATGTCTTGGCTGACAGTTTTCTTGTATGCATTGGTCCCATAAATGTAAATCATATTTGAAAGAAGAATGATGAACAGTTTATAGATGTGTGGAGTGAATCTGAAAGACAAAAGGACCTGCATAAGTTTATGGACCGTACTTGAATGGCTTTGGAGCTAGATGCTTGGAAAAAGTGTTCTTCAGTGATAGTTTCGAAGTGCAAAATAGGGAAACTAGAAATATTAGAGGGAAAGCAATTAAGCATGTGATTAGCCACCCTGTAACAAATGAGAGTGAGTGCAGGAATGATTGTGAGGAAATAGCCATCCCTGGAATAGATGAATATGCAGAAATGACTGTGAGCAGCTGGGTGCAGTTTCTCCAGCTTCGAATATGAATGGGCAGGTAATGACATTATGTAAGAGTAACTGTAGCTCCAAGGGGATGTTGAAATGCATACATGTGAATGCCCAAAGTATCAAAAATAAAGAAGAGGAGTTTTTGGCACTGGTCAGCTAAAAATTATTGGCATCAGCAAGGGATAGAATGTATACCACAAGATGATAGCACTTTTCAGCCACCTCTCTTCATCAGATGCCATGCATAATTAGTGAGAGTCTTGGGCCAGCTATCTTTGATTGACCGGTGGAGATTGAATTGCCCCCTCTGTCTCCAAAAGTTAGACAGGACTAAAACGACCTCATCCACTCCCTATAGGAAATAAAAAGCACTATAGATATATATTTATTTTAGGGAACTGGAGATGATGGTGGATAGATTTGAAATTTAGAAGACATATTGCAAGAGTTAGCAAAATAGCTCAGAGGATTATTTGAATGTTGAAGAACACAATGACAAGTAAAGATAGGGAGGTCATTATACCTCTTTATAAGACTATAATTTGGCACATGTTAATTAATGTGCATAGATTTAGTCACTTGTGTTTTTTTGGGGATCAGAAGAGAGGATTATGAGATAAATGACCAAGCTGGTGACAAGTCTGTGAAATGCTCCCTATTACAAAAAAAAAAAAAAAATCAGGTAAATTATTATTATAGGTTTACTATTTATTACTTATACATTATTATTAAAATGCAGTATAAATTATTTGAAATTAATTCCTTTCAAATCATGGAAACAATTTTCATATACCTTATTCAAAAAATGTCCCTCCTTACCTCTTTCGACTACCAATAATGGGTGGTGTTCATATATCAGGGGTATATGTTCTGGGTGTGCTAGGTGTGTGGTGCACACTCACGTGATAGCAATATCACTGATATTATATTTTTACATTTACTCCTATTTGTTTCCTGGCTTAGTGCAAATTCCTAAAATTAAACACAATATACTAATGCTTCATGAAGAGAACACTTTTCGAAGAGTAAACATTGAATCACATTCGCATTAATAGTCCAGGTGTGCAGTCACCAATATGAATACCTTTGAGCTCTTGAAACAGACGTACAGATGGTGCAGCTGGTCAAATTCTTAGCATTCCAGTAGTTTTAAACCACCCAAAAGACAATGCAGAGCATGCACTGAGACAAAAGCACCCAGAAATCAGTGGCTGCGATTGGTTATTGTGTCAACCTATCCAACTGAACATTGTCATTTGTCATGAGTTGCTGTTTTTGTTTTCTGAGTTTCATCTGTGTTAGTGAAGTGTGAACGTATTTAGGACACTGATATAGAAAAGTTTTTAATATATAATTTTCTATAAATAATTTATAACTTTTTTGATCACGTTTACAATAGGGAAAGTGTGACAATCTACTGAATGTCCTGTTTTCTGCCAGAGCTTTTAAGGATTGTATTCAGATGAAATAAGCCATGTCCTTCTCTTACAAATTTATTATGATAATTACATTACATAATTACGTTGAGTAATTCAAATATACCATTTCCTTCAATATTGTTTTCTATCTTAAAACAAATATATTGCCCTCCCCTGCAGTCTAGGTAGATTTGGTTACAATTAATTAATAAATTAAAATATTCAAAGTTATCCTAAAATTAATTGCATTGGACCAATTAAGATGAGTACTGATGCGCTATACTCTCTTAAAACTTTCATACATCGATAAAAACTCAATCATATGGTGAAATTCATGTGAATTTGTAGCATGGGTTGCATAAGCACACCGAACTAAAATGGGTACACAATGCCACTGATATATACATATAGGGTTATCAAAATTAAAGTATCCCTGTTAAGGCCTGGTGGAGTGATATCCAGTGATCCAAATGCTGTAAAACTTTACAGGAATACATTGTGCATCATGCAGCAGTGATATCAGAGAAGGAAAAAAACAAGTAGTTCCAAAATTCACCATCAGAGACATTGCAAAACATCGAAAACATAGAATTTGGATATCTCACAACTTGTCAATAAGATTTAAAAGATGGACACAAGATTTTTCCCTTCATTCTGATTGTTAATACCATCCACAGTGGTGGCACTAACCATGCCCCAATATGCTTTGCTCATGAAGCTGTACTAACTAAACAACTGCAATGCTGTTGCTGCACTCCATGAATTTCATTCATCTGAGCAAATGCTGACAAGGTCCACTATCTCCATGTGCTCTGTAACAAATGATTAATCATTTTGAAGAAACAGGATCACTGGGGACCTGGCAGAGGTTGCAAACCAAACAGCTCACAACAAGTGAATGAAGTTGCTACTGCCGTTGTGGAGCAGGTCATGAATAACAGCATTGGTTCCTGCAGTGCACATACTGTATCAAGACACACATAGATGTTCCTTATACAACTGTCTGGAAAATTCTACAGAAGATTCTGCATTTCTACTCATTCAAGATAACACTTGTTAAAGGACTTTGTTAGGGCAAATGTTCAACTCACATTCACTTTAACATTCCTTGCTCGAGTGGAGTTGGACACTGCATAGCCATGGATGATTTTGTAGGGAGGTGAGGCTCACTTTCATCTCAACAGAGATGAATACCCACAAATGCTGAGTATGGGCCAGTACAGTAACGAGGGTATGAAGCGCCTGTGGCACGTGTCTAACTTGCACCCCCCTCCCTAACCCAACGCACGTGTCTAACTTGTGCCTCCAACCCAAAAATGACAAAAATTTTGAAAAATTTAAATGTAACAAGTTAAATTTTACTAAATGCAATATGCTAAATACTTACTATTCTTCTTCTTCTCTCCTGTAGCCCTAAATGGACCGTTGGGTCATTCATGGCTGGTAGGTGATATTCTTTGTTAGCCTCCTCCAATCATCTCTGTTTCTTGTTCTCGATATCAGTTGAGAAAGGGAAGAATCTGTCCATTTTAGTCGAGGTCGGCCCCCTAACCTTTGGTCCTGGAATGATTCCTTCTAGTGTTTGCTTTGGAATGCCATTAGCCCTCTCCACATGTCGAACCATTTCATCTGTCTTCTTCTGATGACTGTCAGAATATTTTCCCTTCTTCTCCCGTCTATTGAATCAATCAGTTTTCGGACATTTTCATTGGTTTCGTGAGTGGTATAGGGAATTCTCAAAAGTCTTCTGTAAGTTTTCATTTCAAAAGACAAGAGTCTCCTCTCATCTTCCCTCAATAAAGTCCAGGCCATACAAGAGGATAGAATTCACCAAGGTGTCAATTAGTATTAGTCTGGTTGTGATTGCTATTCTGTTATCTCCCCACAAGAACAGAAGTTTTAACTTCTGTAGTGTGTTGCAGAATTTGTGTCTGAAGTGGCGTATTGCCAAAATTTAAAAATACGATATAAAATAGCAGACATTTATATGTATTTATTTATTTTTATATTTTATACATTTTGCGCCCCAAACCTAGTTGCACCCATGGCGGGCGCCTCTTTCGCCACGCCCTCGTTACTGCACTGGTATGGGCTATGCAAAACCTGCATGAAATCCAACAAATTCCTAGCATTCACCCAAAGTTACTGTCTGGTGCAAGTTTATAGCTTAATTTTCATTAGACCATTCTTCTTTGAGGATAATCACCAGTCGGGTCCTATAACCTGCTCAGTTACTGCCGACAGGTATTGCAATATGATAAATAATTTTGTTGTGCCACAGCTACAGTAGCACCTGTGCATGGAAGTCGGTCGATCCATACAGGAGGTTCTTCAAGAACATTTCACGGAAGCAAGAGTGATCAGCCATGCATTTTTCACTGCAAGGCCACTTCATTCACCCGATCTGACCCCCCCCCCCCAATGACTTCTGGATCTGGGGATTTCTCAAAGACAGGTTTATCAGAATCACCCTGATAACTCACCAGTGCTGAAAGTCAGCTTAATGCAGCATATGTACAATATCAGCCCTGGCCAGCTGCATTCTGCTGTTGAACACAATGAGCAAAGCATTCAATTTGTGGCATACAGTAAGAATAACACCTTGATCAGTACAGTCCATGAACACATAATAGAGGTGAATAAAAATGTGTTAGTTATGCTTGTGTCGCTTTTCTCCTTACATGCACAGAAAAATTACTACATCTACATTCACCATTTAACTGGTGGTAAATTTTGAACCCCTCCTCTCTCAGACATCACTTCCACATACTGCACAACATACAGAGTGGCCATAATTAAAGAGGAGGTGTTCAGAGCCCTTTAGAAAAAAAAATGTAAATTGGATGAAATGAAACCAACTTGGTGTAAGTACACTCTGGAACATGGGGTTTTTATTTAGAGAAGATAAAAATAGTACAAAATTCTGCCACCAGTTTGCCTGAGTGGTTAGCGTACCCTCTCTAACCAACAGATTGCGAGTTCAAATCTCGGAATGGGCATGGATGTTTGTGATTGCCTTTAGGTGGAAGATGAATTTCATTGCCCTGTGTGAGATCAACAGCATACTTATTGGAGGCACAAAGTGCCTGAAAAAGTTCCATGTTTGTTCTCTAAAGCAGTTTCTAAACCGTTGTGAAAATAAATTAAAAAAAAAATACAATAAATATATAAAAATTGATAAAAATGAAAAAAAAAACAAACCTTAGCCCACCAATGGTACTATAGATTAATCTATATATATTAATCTATATTAATATAATATTAATTTATTAATAATAATAAAACAGCAGGCAAGTGGCACTAGAATTGCATGATATTTGCATAAACTCACTGTTTCTACTGATGAGTTGGTGGATATAAGAAAGACCAAAATGGATTCAAGTCATTCTGATACAACTGAGGTGCTCGGATCTCACCTTACTGGAGCATGTGCTGCTATTCAAGCTTTACAATCAACAATGTGGTAATGCTAATTCCACTATGAGAATTCCAGTGTTTGAAGGATAGGAGAAAAGATCCAATGACTATAACAAATCTTAGAAAAATGTTACGACTTGAAAATAGCATATCTTTAGCAGTGAGGCCATGATGAGGGTGCAAATGTATTATTCCTCAACAAGTTGACGAAGCTGCGAACTGCTGTCATGAAATACGGAATGAATAACGCACAAAGATCCAGCAGTGCTAGAGTAATACCAAGGCAACTAGACATGCCATATTCTATCAACTGTGTGGAAAATCCTGCATGAAATGCCAAAGTTTTTTCTGTACAAGATCTCCCATACTGAAACTCTGCTTCATAGTGATGTGGAAAAGACTGCAGTTTGCCCTGACGTTCTTAGCTTGAATGAAGATGGATGATTCATGGCCGTGGAAGATCTTGCGGAGTGAGGAGACACATTTTTATCTGAAAGTAGTCAACGCACACAATTCCTGCATTTGGACTGCAAATAACCTTCATGTGTTCCATCAGACCCTTTACACACACCGAAAGTCACAGTGTGATGTGGTTTCACTGTATCTTTATTATTGGTCCATATGTTTTCGAAGAAGTTCGACTGACAGGACCAGTGACTTGTACCATCACTGCTGTTAAGTGTCAAGAGAAAATGGCAGGAGAATATGAAAATGGCATTCACAGAATGCAATTCTTAGAACATTGAAAGGATGACATATTGAACCATATCTGTAAGTCATACAAACACGAAAATTGATTTGTTGTCTCTCTCTTCTAGCCATTACTGTTTAATCCCAAACCACGAGCTCATAGCACCAAATGTCCCCTGGTGGCAGAATTTTGTAATTTTTTATTTTCTGTAAATAAAAGCCCCATGTTCCAGAGTGTACTTACTACCAAATTCGGTTGAATTTCATCCAGTACATTTTTCGGTACAGGGCTCTGAACACCTCCTCTTTAATTATGGCCAACCTGTATTCCTGGCAAAGTTTCGCAGCATTCAGATCACTGGATGGCACTCCACAAACCCTCAATTTTGATCAGCCTCTGTGTGTGTGTGTGTGTGAGAGAGAGAGAGAGAGAGAGATAATGGATTCACTTGGCTGAAAGACATATTTGAAATAGATTAATGACTAGAAGCCAAAAGATAAAACTAGATACACTATATTTTATTTAAATAAATCACACAACTAGACTTCATTAGTTGCATTACATAGAGGAAATACAAACATTGTGAAGAAATAGCTATACATTAAAATATCAACATACTGCATTTGAAGGATTTCCATGTACTGTTTCACTGTTGGGAGAATGCATGCATTCATGATCTCATAAATGACAAAGTTGGATAGCTGAGGTACTGGACT